>NW_012294915.1:0-5493 GCF_000151885.1 Dipodomys ordii
ACAGCGAGGACACAGCGGGGGACACAGCGGGGGACACTGCGGGACACAGCAAGGAACACAGCGAGGACACAGCGATACCCAGCGGGACACAGCGTCGATACAGCGGGGATACAGCGTTACACAGTGTGGTACACATCTGTGGACACAAGGGGACACAGTGGGGGCACAGCGGGACACAGTGGGACAAAGCAAGGACAAATCGTGAGACACAGCGAGGGACAGAGCGGGAGACAGCGGGGGACACAGCGAGGACACAGCAGGGCACAGCGGGACACAGCAGGGACAGAGCGGGACACAGCGGGACACAGCGGGGGACACAGCGGGACACAGCGGGGGACGCAGCGAGGACACAGCGGGACAAAGCGGGACAAAGCAGGGGACACAGCGGTGAAACAGCTGGACACAACGGAGTACATAGCGTTACACAGCACGCACACAGGGGGACACAGAGGGACACAGCGGGACACAGCAGGGACAGAGCGGGACACAGCGGGACACAGCGGGGGACCCAGCGGGACCCAGCGGGGGACCCAGTGAGGACACAGCGGGACACAGCTGGGGACACAGCGAGGACACAGCGGGGGACACAGCGGGGGACACAGCGTGATACAGCGAGGAACAGCGTAGATACAGCGGGGACACAGCGTTACACAGCGTGGTACACAGCTGTGGATACAACGGGACACAGTGTGGGCACAGCGGGACACAGCGGGTCACAGTGGGACACAGTGGGGACAAAGCGTGAGACACAGCGGGGGACAGAGTGGGAGACAGCGGGGGACACAGCGGGGACACAGCGGGGACTCAGCGGGGTCACAGCGGGATACAGCGGGACACAGAGTGACACAGCGGGACACAGCAGAGGACACAGCGGGACACAGCGGAGGACAGAGCGACGACACAGCAGGACACAGCGGGGACACAGGGGGACTCAGCAGGGTTACAGCAGGACACAACGGGACACAGCAGGACACAGCGTGACACAGCGGGGACACAGCAGTGACACAGCAGGGACACAGCGGGAGACACAGCGGGACAAAACGGGACACAGCGGGGGACACAGTAGGACAGAGCAGGGGACACAGTGGGGGACAGAGAGGGACAACATGAATAACAGAGCAAGGACAGAGAGGGACCCAGCGGGACACAGCCTCGATACAGCGGGATTCACAGCGTTACACAGCAGGTTACACAGCTGGGGACACAAAGGGACACAGTGGTGGACACAGCGGGACAGAGTGGGACACAGATGGGATAAAGCATGAGACACAGCGGGGGACAGAGCGGGAGACAGCGGGGGACACAGTGAGGACACAGCTGGACACAGCGGGGACACAGCAGAGACACAGCGGGGACTCAGCTGGGGACACAGCGGGGGACAAAGCGGGACACCACGGAACACAGCGGGACACAGTGCGCAACAGCGGTGACCCTGCGGGGACACAGCGGGACACAGCGGGGGACACAGCGGGAAACAGCGGGACAGAGTGGGGGACACAGCGGGACACAGCGGGGGACACAGCGAGGACACAGTGGGACACAGCGTGGGACAAAGTGGGAGAAAGCGGGACACACAGCGAGGACACAGCAGGACACCGAGGGTACTCAGCGGGGGACACAGCTGGGGACCAAGCAGGACACCATGGGACACAGTGTGACACAGCGGGACACAGCGGCGACACTGCGGGGACACAGCGGGACAAAGCGGGGGACACAGCCTGACACAACGGAGTACACAGCGGCACACAGCGGGCACAAAGTGGGGACACAGCGTGACACAGCAGGAACAGCAGGGACAGAGCGGGACACAGCAGGACACAGAGGGGCCACAGCGGGGACACACTGGGACACTGAGGGTCACAGCAGGGACACAGCGGGACAAAGCGGGACACATCAGGACACAGTGGGGGACACAGCGGGACACAGCAGGGGACACAGCGAGGACACAGAGGGACACAGCGGGAGACACAGCAAGGACACAGCGGGATACAGCGGGGGAAAAAGCGGGACACAGCGGGGACACAGCAGTGGACACAACGGGACACAGTGGAGGCACATCGGGACACAGCAAGACACAGTGGGACACAGTGGGGACAAAGCGTGAGACACAGTGGGGGACAGAGCGGGAGACAGCGGGGGACACAGCAAGGACACAGCAGGACACAGCGGGGGACATAGCGGGACACAGCGGGGGACCCAGCGAGGACACAGCGGGACACAGCGGGGGACACAGCGAGGACACAGCGGGACACAGCGGGACACAGCGTCGATACAGCGGGGACACAGCGGGACACAGCGGGGTACACAGCTGGGGACACAACGGGACACATCGGGGGACAAAGCGAGGACACTGCGGAATACAGCGTGGGACACAGCGAGGACACAGCGGGACACAGATGGACACAGCAGGACACAGCGGGGACACAGCAGTAGACACAGCGGGACCCAGTGGGGGACACAGCGGGACACAGCAGGGACTCACCGGGGGACACAGCGGGGGACAAACTGGGACACCACGGGACACAATGGGACACAGCGGGACACAGCGGGGACACTGCGGGAACATAGCTGGACACAGCGGGGTACACAGCGGGACAAAGCAGGACACAGCGGGGGACACAGCGAGGAAACAGCTGGTCACAGTGGGACACAGCGTGGGACAAAGCACGAGACAGCGGGGGACACAGCGATGACATAGCTGGACACAGCGGGGTACACAGCAGGACACAGCTGGCACACAGTGGGGACACAGCGGAAAGCAGCGGGACACAGCGGGGACAGAGTTGGACACAGCGGGGTACTCAGCGGGACAGAGCGGGTGCACAGCGGGGATACAGCGGGATACAGCGGGACCCAGCGGGGACAAAGCTGGACAAAGCGGGGTATACACAGCGAGACACAGCGGGGCCACAGCGGGGACACACCGGGACACTGAGGGTCACAGCAGGGACACAGCGGGACAAAGCGGGACACATCAGGACACAGTGGGGACACAGCGGGACACAGCAGGGGACACAGCGAGGACACAGAGGGACACAGCGGGAGACACAGCAAGGACACAGCGGGATACAGTGGGGGAAAAAGCGGGACACAGCGGGGACACAGCAGTGGACACAGCGGGACACAGCGGGGGACACAGCGGGGGACACAGCGGGACACAGTGGGACACAGCGGGGGACACAGCCAGGACACAGCGGGACACAGCGGGACACAGCGGGGACACAGCAGTAGACACAGCGGGACCCAGCAGGGAAGACAGCGGGACAGCGGAGGACACAGGGAGGACACAGCGGGACACAGCGGGGACACAGCGGGGACTCACCGGGGAACACAGCAGGGGACAAAGCGGGACAGCACTGGACACAGTGGGACAGAGCGGGACACAGCTGGAACACTGCGGGAACATAGCAGGACACAGCAGGGTACACAGCGGGACACAAAGGGACACAGCGGGGGACACAGCGAGGACACAGTGGGACACAGCGGGGGACACAGCGAGGACAGAGCGGGACACAGCGGGGGACACAGCAAGGACACAGCGGGACACAGCAGGGGGCACAGAGGGACACAGCGGGGTCACAGCAGTGGACATAGCGGGACACAGCGGGGGACACAGCGGGACACAGCGGGGGACACAGCGGGACACAGCGAGACACCGCAGGACTCAGCGGGGGACACAGCAGTACACTGCGGGACACAGCGGGACACAGTGGGGAAACAGCAGGGACACACGGGGGACACAGGGAGGACACAGCGGTACACAGCAGGGACAGAGCGGGGACTCACCGGGGGATACAGCGGGGGACAAAGTGGGGCACCATGGAACACAGCGGGACACAGTGGTGGACACAGAGGGGGAAACAGCGGGACACAGCGGGGAACACAGCGAGGACACAGCGGGAACCAGCGGGACACAGCGTCGATACAGCGGGGACACAGTGGGACAGTGCGGGGACACAGCGGGACTCAGCGAGGACACAGCAGTACACAGCAGGACACTGGGGGGACACAGCGGGACACAGAGGGCGACACAGAGGGGTACACAGCGGGACACAGTGGGGAACACAGCGAGGACACAGCGGGACACAGCGGGACACAGCATCGATACAGCGGGGACACAGCGGGACACAGCGGGGTACACAGCTGGGGACACAACGGGACACATCGGGGGACACAGCGAGGACCCAGCGGAACACAGCGTGGGACACAGGGAGGACACAGCGGGACACAGCGGGACACAGCGAGGACACAGCAGTAGACACAGCGGGACCCACTGCGGGACACAGCAGGACACATCGGGGACTCACCGGAGGACACAGCGGGGGACAAACTGGGACACCACGGGACACAGTGGGACACAGCGGGACACAGCGGGGACACTGCGGGAACATAGCTGGACACAGCGGGGTACACCGCGGGACACAGCGGGACACAGCGAGACACAGCGGGGGTCACAGCGAGGACACAGCGGGTCACAGCAGGACACAGTGTGGGACAAAGCAGGAGACAGCGGGGGACACAGCGAGGACACAGCTGGACACAGAGGGGTACACAGCGGGACACAGCGTGGGACAAAGCAGGAGACAGCGGGGGACACAGCGAGGACACAGCTGGACACAGCGGGGTACACAGGGGGACACAGCGGGGACAGAGCGGGACATAGCGGGACACAGCGAGGACACATTGGGACACAGATGGAATACATCAGAACTCAGCGCGGGACACAGCAGTACACAGCGGGACACAGCGGGACACACCGGGGACACAGGGGGACACAGAGGTGACACAGAGGGGACTCAGCGGGGGACACAGCGGGGGACAAAGCGGGACACCATGGGACACTGTGTGACACAGCGGGACACAGCAGAGACACGGCGGGGACACAGCGGGACAAAGCGGGGGACACAGCGGGACACAGCCGGACACAGCGGGGGACACAGTGGGGGACAGCGGAGACCAAGAGGGGACACAGCAGGACACAGCAGTGACAAAGCTGGGACACAGTGGGGGACCCAGCGGGACCCAGCGGGGGACCCAGTGAGGACACAGCGGGACACAGCGGGGGACACAGCGAGGACCCAGCGGGGGACCCAGCGGGGGACACAGCAGGACACAGCCGGGAACACAGCGTGGTACACATCTGTGCACAACGTGACACAGTGGAGGCACAGCGGGACACAGCAAGACACAGTGGGAAACAGCGCGGACAAAGCATGAGACACAGCGTGGTACAGAGCGGGAGACAGCGGGGGACACAGCGAGGACACAGCAGGACACAGCGGGAGACAGCAGGGACAGAGCGCGACATAGCGGGACACAGAGGGACACAGCGGGGGACACAGCAGGACACAGCGGGGGACCCAGCGAGGACACAGCGGGACACAGCGGGGGACACAGCGAGGACACAGCGGGACACAGTGGGAAACAGCGTCGATACAGCGGGGACACAGCGGGACACAGCGGGGTACACAGCTGGGGACACAGCGGAGGAAA
>NW_012294916.1:0-1365 GCF_000151885.1 Dipodomys ordii
TAGAGGGGGACAGAGCGGGACACAGCGGAGGACACAGCGGGACACAGAGGGGTCACAGCGGGGGACACAGCGGAACACAGCGGGACACAGCGGGACACAGCGTGGGGACACAGCGGGGAAACAGCGGGACACAGCAGGGGACACAGAGGGACACAGCCGGGACACAGCATTGACACTTCGGGGGACACAGCAAGGACACAGCGGGGAACACAGCGGGGACACAGTGGGGGACACAGCGGGGGACACAGCGGGGAACACAGCGGGACACAGCGGGGACACAGCGGGGAACACAGCCGGGGACACAGCTGGACACAGCGGGGCACAGCGGAGGACACAGGAGGGGACACAACGGTACACAGCGGGACACAGTGGGGAAACATCGTAGATGCAGCGGGACACAGCGGGGGACAACGGGTACCAAGCGGGACACAGCAGGACACAGCGGGGAACAGCGGGGAACACAGCGCGGGGACACATAGGGACACAGCGGGGGACACAGCGGGACACAGAGGGAGAAACACCGGGACACAGCGTGGACAAAGCTGGACACAGCGTGGTACACAGCGGGACACAGCGCGGGACACAGTGAAGGACACAGCGGGACACAGTCTGACACAGCGGGGACACAGAAGGGACACAGCAGAGGACACAGCGGGGACACAGCAGAGGACACATCGGGGACACAGCAGGGACACAGCGAGGACAAAATGGGACACAGAGGGACACAGCGGGAAACAGCGGGACACAGCAGGACACAGTGGGGTACACAGCGGGACATACCGGAGGACACAGTAGGGGACACAGCGGGACACAGCGGTGTACACAGCGGGGGACACAGTGGGACACAGCGCGGGACAGAGCAGGAAAACAGCGGGATACAGAGGGGGACACAGCGGGGACACAGCGGGGACACAGTGAGGGACACAGAGGGGACAAAGCGAGACACAGTGGGAGACAAGGGAGGACACAGCAGGACACAGCGCGGGACACAGCGGGGGACACAGCGGGGGACACAGCGGCACACAGCGGGGGACAAGCGAGGACACAGTGGGACACTGCGGGGGACACAGCGGGACACAGCGGGGGACACAGGGAGGACACAGCGGGACCCAGCGGGACATTGCGGGGATACAGCGGGACACAGCGGGGTACACAGCTGGGGACACCACGGGACACAGTGGGGGACACAGCGAGGACACAGCGGGGGACAGAGCGGGACACAGCGGGGGACACAGCAGTACACAGCGGGACACAGCGAGACACAGTGTAGACACAGCATGGACGCAGCGGGGGACACAGCGGGACACAGCGGGGGACACAGAGGGGACACAGAGGGACACAGCAGGGACACAGCGTGGAAACAGC
>NW_012294917.1:0-4127 GCF_000151885.1 Dipodomys ordii
TACACAGTGAGGACAGAGCGGGACACAGTTTGACACAGCGGGGACACAGCGAGGACACAACGGGACACAGAGGGACACAGCGGGAAACAGCGGGACACAGCAGGACACAGCGGGGACACAGCGGGATACACCGGAAGACACAGTGGGGGACACAGCAGGACACAGCAGAGGACACAGCGCGGGACACAGCGGGACACAGCGCGGGACACAGCGGGGACACAGCGGGGACACAGCCGGACACAGCGGGACATAGGGGGACACAGCGGGGACACAGCGGGACACAGTGCGGACACAGAGGGACACAACGGGGACCCAGTGGGACACAGCAGGGCCACAGCGGGGGACACAGCGGGGAACACAATGGGACATAACGGGACACAGCAGGGGACACCAGGGACACAGCGGGACACAGCGGGGACACAACGGGGACTCACCGGGTGACACAGCTGGAGACAAAGCACGACACCACGCGACACAGGGGGACACAGCGGGACACAGCAGGGACACAGCTGGGGGACACAGCAGGGACACAGCGGGGAAACAGCGGGAAACAGCGGGGGACACTGCGGGGACACAGCGGGACACAGCAGGGGACACAGCGGGACACAGCTGGACACAGCGGGGGACACAGTGGGGACACAGCGGGGGACACTGCGGGGGACACAGCGGGACACAGAGGGACACAGCCGGGATACAGCATTGACACTTCGGGGGACACAGCGAGGACACAGCGGGGAACACAGCGGGGACACAGAGGGGAACACAGTGGGGGACACAGCGGGGAACAGAGCGGGGCACATCAGGGACACAGCAGGGAACACAGCCGGGGACACAGCTGGACACAGTGGGGCACAGCGGAGGACAAAGGAGGGGACACAACGGTACACAGCGGGACACTGTGGGGAAGCATCATAGACACAGCGGGACACAGCGGGGGACAGCGGGGACCAAGCGGGACACAGCAGGAAACAGCGGGGAACAGCGGGGAACACAGCGGGGATATAGAGGGACACAGCGGGGGACACAGCGGGACACAGAGTGGGACACAGCGTGGACAAAGCGGGACACAGCGGGGTACACAGCGGGGCACAGCGCGGGACACAGTGAAGGACACAGCGGGACATAGCGGGACACAGCGGGGACACAGATGAACAGAGCACGGTACACAGGGGGACACAGCGGGTACACAGCGAGTACACAGCGGGACACAGAGGGACACAGCAGGACATAGCAGGACACAGCAGGAAACAGCGGGACACAGCACGAGACACAGCGGAGGACACAGCGGGACACAGCGGAGGACACAGCGAGGACACAGCGGGACACAGTCTGATACAGCGGGGACACAGCGGGGACACAGCAGGGGACACACGGGCACAGCAGGGGACACATCGGGGACACAGCAGGTACACAGCGAGGACACAATGGGACACAGAGGGACACAGCAGGAAACAGCGGGACACAGCGGGACACAGCAGGATACAGCGGGGGACACATCGGGACACAGCAGAGGACACAGTGGGGGACACAGAGGGGACACAGCGGGGGACACAGCTGGACACAGCGCGGGACACAGCGGGGAAATAGCGGGACACAGCGGGGAAATAGCGGGACACAGAGGAGGACACAGCGGGGACACAGCGGGGACACAGCCGGACAAAGCGGGACATAGGGGGACACAGCGGGAACACAGCGAGAGACACAGAGGGGACACAGCGGGACACAGTGGGGGACAAGGGAGGGCAAAGCAGGACACAGCGGGGGACACAGCGGCACACAGCGGGGGACTAGCGAGGACACAGTGGGACACAGCGGGACACAGTGGGACACAGCGGGACACAGCAGGACACAGCGGGACACAGCGGGGGACACAGCCGGACACAGCGGGTCACAGAGGGGAACACAGCGGGACACAGCTGGGACACAGCCGGACACAGCGGGACATAGGGGGACACAGCGTGGGACAAAGCGGGAGAAAGCGGGGGACACATCGAGAACACAGCGGGAAACAGTGGTGGACACAGCAAGGACACAGCGGGACACAGTGGGGGACACAGCGGGACACAGCGAGACACAGTGAGACACAGCGGGACACAGCTGGGGACACAGCGAGACACAGCGGGGAACACAGCGAGGACACAGCGGGACATAGTGGGGGACACAGCAAAGACACAGCGGGACACATGTGGGGTCACAGCGGGACACAGCGAGACACAGTGGGACACAGCGGGGACACAGCAGTAGACACAGCGGGACACTGTGGGGGACAAATCGGGGGACAGCGGAGACAGAGAGGGCACACAGCGAGACTCAACGGTGAAACAGCTGGACACAACATTGTACACAGCGGGACACAGCGGGCACACAGTGGGCACACAGCGGAACACAGCGAGACACAACAGGGACCGAGCTGGACACAGCGAGACACAGCGGGACAGAGCAGGGGACACAGCGAGGACACAGCGGGACACAGCGGGGGACACAGTGGGACACAGCGGGGGACACAGCGGGACACAGCGGGGGACACAGCGGGACACAGCGGGGGACACAGCGGGACACAGCGGGACACAGCGGTGTACACAGCAGGGGACACAGCGGGACACAGCGGGGAAACAGCGGGACATAGGTGGACACAGCGGGGACACAGCGAGGAACACAGAGGGGACACAGCGGGACGCAGTGGGGGACAAGGGAGGACAAAGCAGGACACAGCGGGGGACACAGCGGGGGACCCAGCGGGTTACACAGCGGCACACAGCGGGGACAAGCGAGGACACAGTGGGACACAGCGGGACACAGTGGGACACAGCAGGACATAGCAGGACACAGCGGGACACAGTGGGGGACACAGCGGGACACAGCGGTTCACAGCGGGGGACACAGCGGGACACAGCGGGGACACAGCCGGACACAGCGTGACATAGGGGAACACAGCGGGGACACAGCGGGACACAGTGCCGACACAGAGGGACACAACGGGGGACACAGCGGGGACACAGTGGGACACAGTGGGGACAAAGCGAGGGACATAGCGGGGACACAGAGGGGGACAAAGCGGGACACAGCGGGGGACACAGTGGGACCCAGTGCGGACACAGAGGGACACAACGGGGGACACAGCGGGGACACAGTGTGACACAGCGGGGACACAGCGATGGACACAGCGGGACACAGCGGGGACATTGAGGGGGATAAAGCAGGACGCAGCGGGGGACATGGGAGGACACAGCAGGAAACAGCGGGGGACACAGCGGGACACAGCAGGGGACAAGCGAGCACACAGTGGGACACAGCGGGACCAAGCAGGGACACAGTGGGGACTCAGCGGGGACACAGCAAGGACACAGAGGGACACAGCGGGACACAGAGGGACACAGCGGGACACAGCGGGACACAGCAGGAAACATTGAGAAACAGCAGGGGACACAGCGGGACACAGCGCGAGGCACAGCGGAGGACACACCGGGACACAGCGGAGGACAAGCGAGCACACAGTGGGACACAGCGGGACCAAGCAGGGACACAGCGGGGACACAGCGGGGGACACAGGGGGGACACAGCGGGACAAAGCGGGGGACACAGCGGAGGACACAGCGGGGACACAACAAGGACACAGCGGGAAGCAGCGGAGGCAGAGCTGGACACAACGGGGTACACAGCGGGACACTGTGGGGACACAGCGAGGACACAGCGGGACACAGTGGGACACAGCGGGACACAGCAGGACACAGCGGGACATAGCGGGGGACACAGCAGGACACAGCGGGTCACAGCGGGGGACACAGCGGGACACAGCGGGGACACAGCCGGACACAGTGTGATATAGGGGGACACAGCGGGGACACAGCGGGACACAGTGCAGACACAGAGGGACACAACGGGGGACACAGCGGGACACAGTGGGACACAGCGGGGACACAGCGAGGGACACAGTGGGACACAGCGTGGACACAGAGGGGGACACAGCGGGACGCAGCGGGGGACAAGGGAGGACACAGCAGGACACAGCGGAGGACACTTCGGGGGACACAGCGGGACACAGCGGGACACAGCAGGGGACACAGCGGTGGACAGCGGAGACAGAGAGGGGACACAGCGAGACTCAGCGCTGAAACAGCTCGACACAT
>NW_012294918.1:0-1548 GCF_000151885.1 Dipodomys ordii
GAAGCAGAAGGAGAAGCAGAAGCTGTAAGGAGAAGCAGAAGAAGGAGAAGGAGAAGCAGAAAGAGAAGCAGAACTAGAAGCAGGAGAAGCAGAAGCAGAAGAAACAGAAGAAGGAGAAGAAGCAGAAGCAGAAGGAGAAGCAGAAACAGAAGGAAAAGCAGAAAGAGAAGCAGGATAAGCAGAAGAAGTAGCAGCAGGAGAAGCATAAGCAGAAGAAGCCAAAGAAGCAGAAGCAGGACCTGAAGCAGAAGGAGAAGCAGAGAAGCAGAAGAAGCAGAATCTGGAGAAGCAGAAGGAGAAGCCGAAGCAGAAAGAGAAGCAAAAGCAGAAGGAGAATCAGAAGGAGGAGCAGAAGAAGCCGAAGCAGTAGCAGAAGAAGCAGGAGATTCAGAAGCAGAAGGAGAAGCGGAAGGAAAAGCAGAAGAAGGAGAAGGAGAAGGAGAAGGAGTAACAGAAGGAGAAGCAGTAAGAGAAGCAGAAGAAGGAGCAGGAGAAGGATAAGCAGCAGGAGAAGCAGAAAGAGCAGCAGAAGGAGAAGCAGGAGATGCAGAAACAGGAGAAGCAGAAGCAGAAGAAACACGAGAAGGACAAGAAGCAGAAGCAGAAGGAGAAGCAGAAACAGAAGGAGAAGCAGAAAGAGAAGGAGGGGAAGCAAAGAAGCAGAAGCATAGAAGCAGAAGCATAAGAATCCGAAGAAGCAGAAGCAGAACCTGAAGCAGGAGGAAAAGCAGGAGAAGCAGAAGAAGCAGAATCTGGAGAAGCAGAATGAGAAGGTGAAGGAGAAGCAGAAGCGGAAAGAGAATCAAAAGCAGAAGGAGAAGCAGAAGAAAGAGAAGAAGCAGAAGCAGTAGCAGTTGCAGCAGAAGCAGAAGGAGAAGCAGAAGGAAAAGCAGAAGAACGAGAAGGAGAAGGAGAAACAGAAGGAGAAGCAGAAGGAGCATCAGAAGGAGAAGCAGAAGAAGCAGGAGAAGCAGAAGCAGAAGAAGATGCAGAAGGAAAAGCAGAAGCAGAAGAAGATGCAGAAGGAGAAGCAGGAGAAGCAGAAGAAGCAGAAGCAGAAGGAGAAATAGAAGTAGGAGAAGGAGAAGGAAGAGCCGCAGAAGCAATAGGAGAAGCAGAAGGAGAAGCAGAAGCAGAATGAGAAGCAGAAAGAGAAGCAGTAGAAGCAGAAGAAGCAGGAAAAGAAGAAGAAGAAAGAGAAGAAGAAGAAGAAGAAGAAGAAGAAGAAGAAGAAGAAGAAGAAGAAGAAGAAGAAGAAGAAGAAGAAGAAGAAGAAGAAGAAAAAGAAGAGGAAGAAGAAGAAGAAGAAGAAGAAGAAGAAGAAGAAGAAGAAGAAGAAGAAGAAGAAGAAGAAGAAGAAGAAGAAGAAGAAGAAGAAAGAGAAGGAGAAGTATAAGGAGAAGAAGTAGAAGCAGAAGAAGCAGAAGTAGGAGAAGTAGAAGCAGCAGAAGTAGAAGCTGTAGAAAAAGAATAAGCATAAGAAGAAGAATCAGAGGGAGGAGTAGAAGAAGGAGAAGGAACTAGCAGAAAGAGAAGTAGAAGGAGAAT
>NW_012294919.1:0-3940 GCF_000151885.1 Dipodomys ordii
TGCACAGAAGCAATAGAAGAGCAGAGGAGAGCAGAATGAGAAGCAGAAAGATACCCGTAGAAGCAGAGAAGCAGAAAGCAGAAGCGAAGAAGAGAAGAAGAAGAAGAAGAAGAAAAGAGAAGAGAAGAGAAGAAGAAGAAGAAGAAGAAGAAGAAGAAGAAGAAGAAGAAGAAGAAGAAGAAGAAGAAGCAGCAGCAACATAAGGAGAAGCATAAGGAGAAGCATAAGGAGAACATAAGGAGAAGCAGTAGAAGCAGAAGCAGGAGAAGCAGAAGCAGAAGAAAAAGAATAAGCAAAAGAAGCAGAAGCAGAAGCAGTGGGAGAAGCAGAAGAAGGAGAAGGAGAAGGAGCAGCAGAAGGAGAAGCAGAAGCAGAAAGAGAAGCAGAAACAGAAGGAGAACAAGAAGGAGAATCAGAAGAAGCAGAAGTAGAAGCAGAAAGAGGAGAAGAAGGAGAAGCAGAAGTAGAATCAGAAGAAACAGAAGAAGAAGAAGAAGAAGAAGAAGAAGAAGAAGAAACAGAAGCAAAGGAAACAGAAGAAGGAGAAGAGCAGAAGCAGAAGCAGAAGGAGAAGCAGAAGCGAAGGGGAAGCAGAAAGAGAAGCAGGAGAAGCAAAAGAAGCAGGAGAAGCAGAAGCAAAAGAAACAGGAGAAGCCGAAGAAGCAGAAGCAGAATCAGAAGCAGAAGGAGAAACAGAAGAAGCACAATCTGTAGCAGAAGCAGAAGAAACAGAAACAGTAGAATAAGCAGAAGCAGAAGCAGTAGGAGAACCAGAAGAAGAAGAAGGAGAAGGCGAAAGAGAAGGATTAGGAGTAGGAGAAGCAAAAGGATAAGCAGAAGCAGAAAGAGACGCAGAAGGAGAAGCAGCAAGACAAGTAGGAGAAGCAGGAGAAGCAGAAGCAGAAGAAGCAGAAGAAACAGAAGACGCAGAAGCAGAATGAGAAGCAGAAGGAGAAATTGAAGCAGAAGCAGAAGGAGAAGCAGAAAGAGAAGCAGAAGAAGGAGTAGCAGGAGAAGCAGAAGCAGAAGAAACAGAAGAAGCCCAAGAACCAGAAGGAGAACCTGAAGCAGAAGGAGAAGCAGGAGCAGCAGAAGCTGGAAAATCAGAAGCAGAAGAAACAGAACAAGCAGAAGAAGCAGAAGCAGAACGAGAAGCAGAAGAAGAAGAAGGGGAAAGAGAAGGATTAGGAGTAGGAGGAGCAGAAGCAGAATAAGAAGCAGAAAGAGAAGCGGAAGGAGAAGCAGAAGGAGAAACAGAAGAAGCAGAAGCAGGAGAAGCAGAAGAAGAATGAGAAGCACAAGAAGGAGAAATTGAAGGAGAAGGAGAAGGAGACGGAGAAGCAGAAGGAGAAATAGGAGAAGCAGAAGAAGAAGAAGCAGGAGAAACAGAAGCAGAAGAAACCGAAGAAGGAGAAGAGCAGAAGCAGAAGCAGAAGGAGAAGCAGAAAGAGAAACAGGAGAAGCAGAAGAAGCAGGAGAAGCGGAAGCAGAAGTAACAGGAGAAGCCGAAGAAGCAGAAGCAGAATCTGAAGCAGAAGGAGAAACAGAAGAAGCACAATCTGAAGCAGAAGCAGAAGAAACAGAAATAGTAGAATAAGCAGAAGCAGAAGCACCAGGAGAATCAGAAGAAGAAGAAGGAGAAGGCGCAAGAGAAGGATTAGGAGTAGGAGAAGCAAAAGGATAAGCAGAAGCAGAAAGAGACGCAGAAGGAGAAGCAGCACGAGAAGTAGGAGAAGCTGGAGAACCAGAAGCAGGAGAAGCAGAAGAAACAGAAGACGCAGAAGCAGAATGAGAAGTAGAAGGAGAAATTGAAGCAGAAGCAGAAGGAGAAGCAGAAGCAAAAGGAGATGCAGAAGAAGGAGAAGGAGAAGGAGAAGCAGAAAGAGAAGCAGAAAGAGAAGCAGAACGAGAAGCAGGAGAAGCAGAAGCAGGAGAAGCAGAAGCAGAAGAAACAGAAGAAGGAGAAGAAGCAGAAGAAGAAGGAGAAGCAGAAACAGAAGGAAAAGCAGAAAGAGAAGCAGGAGAAGCCGAAGAAGCAGCAGCAGGAGAAGCAGAAGAAGCAGAATCCGAAGAAGCAGAATCTGACGCAGAAGGAGAAACAGAAGAAGCATAATCAGAAGCAGAAGCAGAAGAAACAGAAATAGTAGAATCAGCAGAAGCAGAAGCACCATGAGAAGCAGGAAAAGCAGAAGGAGAAAGCGAAAGAGAAGGATTAGGAGTAGGAGAAGCAAAAGGATAAGCAGAAGATGAAAGAGACGCAGAAGGAGAAGCAGCACGAGAAGTAGGAGAAGCAGGAGAAGCAGAAGAAACAGAAGACGCAGAAGCAGAATGAGAATCAGAAGGAGAAATTGAAGCAGAAGCATAAACAGAAGGAGAAGCAGAAGCAGAAGGAGAAACAGAAGGAGAAGGAGAAGGAGAAGCAGAAAAAGAAGCAGAACGAGAAGCAGGAGAAGCAGAAGCAGGAGAAGCAGAAACAGAAAAAACAGAAGAAGGAGAAGAAGCAGAAGCAGAAGGAGAAGCAGAAACAGCAGAAAGAGAAGCAGGAGAAGCAGAAGAAGCAGCAGCAGGAGAAGCAGAAGCAGAAGAAGCCGAAGAAGCAGAAGCAGAACTGAAGCAGAAGGAGAAGCAGGAGAAGCAGAAGAAGCAGAATCTGGAGAAGCAGAAGGAGAAGCAGAAGCAGAAAGAGAAGCAAAAGCAGAAGGAGAGCAGGAGGAGAAGCAGAAGTAACAGAAGAAGCAGAGGCAGTAGCAGAAGAAGCAGAAGATGCAGAAGCAGGAGGAGAAGCAGAAGGAAAAGCAGAAGAACGAGAAGGAGAAGGAGAAACAGAAGGAGAAGCAGAAAGAGAAGCAGAAGAAGGAGCAGGAGAAGGAAAAGCAGCAGGAGAAGCAGAAATTGCAGCAGAAGGAGAAACAAGAGATGCAGAAACAGGAGAAGCAGAAGCAGAAGAAACAGGAGAAGGACAAGAAGCAGAAGCAGAAGGAGAAGCAGAAACAGAAGGAGAAGCAGAAAGAGAAGGAGGGGAAGCAGAAGAAGCAGAAGCATAAGAATCCGAAGAAGCAGAAGCAGAACCTGAAGCAGAAGGAGAAGCAGAATCTGCAGAAGCAGAAGGAGAAGCAGAAGGAGAAGCAGAAGCAGAAAGAAAATCAAAAGCAGAAGGAGAAGCAGAAAAAACAGAAGAAGTAGAAGCAGTAGCCGTTGTAGCAGAAGCAGAAGGAAAAGCAGAAGAACAAGAAGGAGAAGGAGAAACAGAAGGAGAAGCAGAAGGAGAAGCAGAAAGAGAAGCAGGTAAAGCAGAAGAAGAAGAAGCACAAGGAGAATCAGAAGGAGAAACAGAAGAAGCAGAAGGAGAATCAGAAGGAGAAGCAGAAGAAGGAGAAGGAGAAGCAGAAGCAGAAGATGCAGAAGGAAAAGCAGAAGAAGCAGAAGCAGAAGGAGAAGCAGGAAAAGCAGAAGAAGAAGAAGCAAAAGGAGAAGCAAAAGAAGGAGAAGGAGAAGCAGAGGCAGAAGAAGAAGCATAAGGACAAGCACAAGCAGAAGGAGATGCAGAAGGAGAAGCAGGAGAAGCAGAAGAAGCAGAAGATGAAGGAGAAGCAGAAGTAGGAGAAGGAGCAGGAGGAGAAGCAGAAGCAGAAGGAGAAGCAGAAGCGGAATGAGAATCAGAAAGAGAAGCAGGAGAACCACAAGAAGCAGAAGCAGGAGAAGCCGAAAGAGAAGAAGCAGAAGAAGCAGAATCAGAACCAGAAGTAGAAGCAGAAGCAGAAGGAGAAGCAGCAGAAGAAGTAAACCAGAAATTCAGGCAGGAGAAACAGAAGAAGCAGAAGCAGAAGCAAAAGGCGAAGCAAAAAGAGAAGCAGAAGGAAAAGTAGAAGAAGCAGCAGAAGGAGAAGCAGCAGAAGAAGCAGAAAATCAAGCAGGAGAAGCAGAAGCACAAAGAGAAGTA
>NW_012294920.1:0-5488 GCF_000151885.1 Dipodomys ordii
GTGGTGGCCACAGCTGGACACAGCGGGACACAGGGGGACACAGACGGGACAAAGCATGAAACACAGCGGGGGACAGAGCGGGAGACAGCGGGGGACACAGCAAGGACACAGGGGGACACAGCGGGGACACAGCAGGGACTCAGCGGGGGACACAGCGGGGGACAAAGCAGGACACCACGGAACACAGCGGAACACAGCGTGAAACAGCGGTGACCCTGCGGGACACAGCGGGACACAGCGGGGTACACAGCGGGACACAGCGGGGGACACAACTGGACACAGCGGGGTACACAGCGGGACACAGTGGGGGACACAGAGGGGTACACAGCGGGACACAGCTGGAAACACAGCGAGGACAAGCGGGCCACAGCGGGACAAAGCGGGGGACACAGCGGGACACAACGGGGGACCCAGCGAGGACACAGCGGGACACAGCGGGACAAAGCGGGGGACACAGCGGGACTCAGCGGGGGACACAGCGGGTGACAAAGCCGAACACCACACGACATATTGTGACAAAGCTGGACACAGCGGGGACACTGCGGGGACACAGGGGGACACACCGGGGGACACAGCGGGACACAGCGGGACACAGCGGGGCACAGCGTCGATACAGCGGGGACACAGCGTTACACAGGGGGTTACACAGCTGGGGACACATAGGAACACAGTGGGGGACACAGCGGGACACAGCGGGACAGAGTTGGACACAGACGGGACAAAGTGTGAGACACAGCACGGGAGAGAGCGGCAGACAGCACGGGACACAGCGAGAACACAGCGAGAACACAGCGGGACACAGCGGGGACTCAGCGGGGGACACAGCGGGGGACACAGCGGGGGACAGGGAGACCGAGAGACGGACACAGCGGGACACAGCGGTGACACAGCTGGACACAACGGAGTACATAGCGGGACACATCGGGCACACAGCGGGGACACAGCGGGACAGAATGGGACAGAGCGGGTACAAAGCGTGAGAAACAGCGGGGACAGAGCGGGAGACAGCAGGGGACACAGCGAGGACACAGGGGGACACAGCGGTGACACAGCGCGGGACACAGCCTGACACAGTGGGGGACACAGCGTGGGACACAGCGAGGACACAGCGGGACACAGCGGGACACAGCAGGGACACAGCAATAGACACAGCAGAACACAGTGGGAAACACAGCGGGACACAGCGCGGGACAAACCCTGACACAGCGGGGTACACAGCTGGGGACACAACGGGACACAGCGGGGGACACAGCGGGACACAGCTGGGACACAGCAAGACACAGCGGGGGACACAGCGGGAGACACAGCAGGACACAGCCGGACACAGCGGGGGACACAGCGAGGACACAGTGGGGGACACAGTGGGGGACACAGCTGGACACAGCGGGGAACGCAGTGGAGGACATAGCGGGACACAGCGGGACACAGTGGGGGACACTGGGGGGACACAGCGGGACACAGCAGGGGACACAGCGAAGACACATTGGGACACAGTGGGGGACAGAGCGTGGAACACAGCGAGACACAACGGGGACAAAGCTGGACACAGCGTGGTACACAGAGGGACACAGCGGGGACACAGCGGGGAAACAGCGGGACCCAGCGGGACACAGCGGGACACAGCAGAGGACACAGTGGGACACAGCATGGGACACAGCGAGGACACAGTGGGACACAGCAGGGGACACAGCGAGGACACAACGGGACACAGCAGGGGACAAAGCGGGAGACAGTGGGGGACACAGCGAGGACACGGCGGGACACAGAGGCGACACAGAGGGGACTCAGCGGGGGACACTGCGGGGGACAAAGCGGGACACCATGGGACACAATGTGACACAGCGGGACACAGCGGGGACACTGCATGGACACAGCGGGACAAAGCAGGGGACACAGCGGGACACATCAGGACACAGTGGGGGACACAGCAGGGGACAGCGCAGACAGAGAGGGGACACAGCGGGACACAGCGGTGACACAGCTGGACACAACGGAGTACATAGTGGGACACTGCGGACACACAGCGGGGACACAGCGGGATACAGCAGGACACAGCAGTGACAGAGAGGGACACAGCGGGGGATCCAGCGAGGACACAGCGGGCACAGCGGGGGACAAAGCGGGACACCATGGGACACAATGTGACACAGCGGGACACAGCGGGGACACTGCATGGACACAGCGGGACAAAGCAGGGGACACAGCGGGACACATCAGGACACAGTGGGGGACACAGCAGGGGACAGCGCAGACAGAGAGGGGACACAGCGGGACACAGCGGTGACACAGCTGGACACAACGGAGTACATAGTGGGACACTGCGGACACACAGCGGGAACACAGCGGGATACAGCAGGACACAGCAGTGACAGAGAGGGACACAGCGGGGGATCCAGCGAGGACACAGCGGGCACAGCGGGGGACAAAGCGGGACACCATGGGACACAATGTGACACAGCGGGAAACAGCGGGGACACTGCGGGGACACAGCGGGACAAAGCAGGGGACACAGCGGGACACAGCGGGGGACACAGAGGGGGACAGTGCAGACAGAGAAGGGACACAGCGGGACACAGTGGTGACACAGCTGGACACAACGGAGTACATAGCGGGACACAGCGGACACAAAGCGGGGACACAGCGGGACACAGCAGGAAACAGCAGGGACAGAGCGGGACACAGTGGGACCCAGCGGGGGACCCAGCGAGGACACAGAGGGACACAACGGGGGACAAAGCGAGCACACAGCGGGGGACACAGCAGGGGACACAGCGTTACACAGCGTGGTACACAGCTGTGGACACAACGGGACACAGTGGGGGCACAGCGGGACACAGCGGGATACAGTGGGACCCAGCGGAGACAAAGCATGAGACACAGCGGGGGACAGAGCGGGAGACAGCGGGGGACACAGCGAGGACACAGCAGGACACAGCGGTGACACAGCGGGGGACACAGCCTGACACAGCGGGGGACACAGCGGGGGACTCAGCGGGACAGAGGGGTACACAGTGGGAGCAACAGGGGGGACACAGCGGGACACAGCGGCGGACACAACGAGGACACATGGGACACAGCGGGGACAGAGCGCGTCTCAGGGGAGGACACAGCAGTACACAGCGGGACACAGCGGGACACAGCGGGGGACACAGCGGGACACAGCGGGGGACACAGCGAAGACACATTGGGACACAGTGGGGGACAGAGCGTGGGACACAGCGAGACACAGCGGGGACAAAGCTGGACAAAGCTGGGTACACAGAGGGACACAGCGGGGACACAGAGGGGAAACAGCGTGACACAACAGGACACAGCGGGACACAGCGGGGGACACAGCGAGGACACAGCGGGACAAAGTGGGGGACAGAGCGTGGAACACAGCGAGACACAGCGGGGACAAAGCTGGACACAGCGTGGTACACAGAGGGACACAGCGGGGACACAGCGGGGAAACAGCGGGACACAGCGGGACACAGTGGAGGACACAGTGGGACACAGCGTGGGACACAGCGAGGACACAGCGGGACACAGGGGGGGACACAGCGGGACACAGCGGGACAGGGCGGGACACAGCAGGGGACAAAGCAGGAGACAGCGGGGGAGACAGCGAGGACACAGCGGGACACAGCTGAGACACAGCCGGGACTCAGCAGGGAACACAGCGTGGGACAAAGCAGGACACCAGGGAACACAGCGGGACACAGCGGGAAACAGAGGTGACCCTGCGGGGACACAGTGGGACACAGCGGGGGACACAGCGGGACACAGCGGGACACAGCGGGGGACACAGCGAGACACAGTGGGGGTCAGTGCATGGGACACAGCGAGTCACAGAGGGGACAAAGCTGCACAGAGCGGGTTACACAGAGGGACACAGCGGGGAAACAACGGGGAAACAGCGTGACACAACAGGACACAGCGGGACACAGCGGGGGACACAGAGAGGACACAGCGGCACACAGCGGGGGACACAGCAAGACACAGCGGGACACATGGGGGACACAGCGGGACACAGCGGGGGACACCGCGGGACAAAGCGGGGGACACAGCGGGGGACACATCACGAAACAGCATGACACAGCGGGGGACACAGGGGGACACAGAGGGACACTGCGGGGGACACAGCAAGGACACATTGGGACACAGCGGGGACACAGCGGGACTCAGCGGGGGACACAGCAGTGCACAGGGGGACACAGCGGGACACAGCAGGGGACACAGTGGGACACAGCAAGGGACACAGCAGGGGACAAAGAGGGACACAGCGGGACAAAGCGGGGGACTCAGGGGTGACACAGCGGGACACAGCAGGGGACACAGCGAGGACTCATTTAGACATAGCTGGGACACAGCGGGACACAGGGGGGACACAGCGGGACACAGCGGGTGACACAGCGAGGACACATTGGGAAACAGCAGGGACACAGCGGGGGTCACAGCGGGGAACACAACTGTACACAGCGGGACACAGCGGGGCACAGCAGGGACACAGCGGGGGACAGAGCGGGACACAGCGGGACACAGCAGGTGACACAGCGGGACACAGCGGGGGACACAGAGGGGTACACAGCGGGAAACAGTGGGGGAGAAAGCAGGACACAGCCGGGGACACAGCGAGGACACAGCGGGACACTGCGGAACAGAGCGGAACACAGCAGGGACACAGCAGGGGACACGGGGGGACAAAGCGGGACACAGCGGGGGACACAGCGATGACAAAGTGGGACACAGCGAGGACACAGCGGGACTCAGCAGGGTCACAGCGTGACACAGCGGGACACAGCGAGACACAGCGGGACACAGTGGAACACAGCAGGGGACACAGCGGGACACAGCGGGGTACACAGCAGGACACAGCGGGAGACACAGGGGGTACAAAGTGGGAAACAGCGGGGGACACAGCGAGGACACAGCGGGACACAGCGGGACACAGCGGGACACAGCGGGACTCAGCGGGGGACACAGCGGGACACAGAGGGACACAGCGGGGGACAAATGGGACAGATCAGGGGATACAGCAGGGGACACAGAGGTACACAGCGGCACACAGTATGGGACAGAAGGGGGACACAGCGGGGGACACAGCGAAGACACAGGGGGGACACTGGGGGAAACAGCGGGACACAGTGGGGGACACAGCGAGGACACATTGGGACACAGCGTGGGACACAGTGGGACAGAGCAGGGGACACAGTGGGACACAGCGTGGGACACAGCGAGGACACAGCGGGACACAGCGGGACACAGCAGTGGACACAGCTGGACACAGCAGGGGACACAGGGGGACACAGCGGGACACAGCGGGGGACACAGCGAGGACACATTGGGACACAGCGGGGACACAGCGAGACTCAGCGGGGGACACAGGGGGGACACAGCGGGACACAGCGGGGGACACAGCGTGACACAGAGGGGGACAGATTTAGGGACACATTGGGACACAGCGGTGACACAGCTGGACACAGCGGGGTACACATCGTGACACAGC
>NW_012294921.1:0-1877 GCF_000151885.1 Dipodomys ordii
TCGGATGCCGATGACGTACCAGGCCCGAGGAGGACTCCTGTGTGGATGCCCCCACCCAGCACCCTGGCCGATGTCCCAGGGCTGCGCCATCGGTCTAGAGAGTTCACAGCCCTCACAAGCCGTCTGCACAAGGAGAGCTGCGTGTGGGCCCTGGGACAGACCAGCCTCTCCCAGTCCAAGACACACAGCTTACAGCACACACGTGCTCATCCTCTAAAAGGATATTCAGGTATCCAGGGGCTTACCAAAGCACGCTACCCCTCTCTCCCCCCCCCCCATGCCAGCGAGCCCAGACGCCTCCTGGATGATATTTTATTCCCACCTGGTCCCCAGCAAGGTCCAGTGCACCCTGGGAATATCCTCCGCCGGCATCTTGGAAAGGCACGGAACAACATCTTGGGATGTGTGTTCTCAGCGTGCAATGCCACTGAAGTTATTCAGTTACCTTGTTTGGTTATTTAGCTATTATTATTTCATGATAATTACCCATTCAGTTATTTTGATTTAGGTAGCTATTTAGTTGTGTAAGTTTAAAAGTGTCGTCCAAACACTATGAACCTGAATCTTGATGTCCTTCCCTCCCTCTCTCTCTCTGCTCAGACCACATTCTGAAAGTTCCTAGATGAGCTGCCCCTGGCTCCCACTGGCCCCCACTGGTGGGGATCCCCCAGCCCAGCCCCCGCCCAGCCCAGGGCCCCAGGTGCTGTCCCCATTACCCCAGAGCCCCAGGGTGCTGTCCCCATTACCCCAGAGCCCCAGGGTGCTGTCCCCATTACCCCAGGGCCCCAGGGTGCTGTCCCCATTACCCCAGGGCCCCAGGGTGCTGTCCCCATTACCCCAGGGCCCCAGGGTGCTGTCCCCATTACCCCAGGGTCCCCAGAAATCTCTGTGCAGCTCCTGGTTTTGCTCTTTTCTTTTTCCCCATTCAGCCTAACGAGGTAAAAACACCGCAAAATGTCCATATTCTTCCCCCGCATAGGCTTCAGAAGAGAAGCCCCCAGCCCCCTCCACCGGGCACCCGGCTTCCCCGGCTCCCAAGATTCTGCACCCCCGCTCCCCCTCCTTTTCTTACAAAGACACCAGTCACAGCGGCTTCAGGATCTGTCACCCCCAAAGACCTCGTCTCCCGTACGGACACATTCTGAGGGTCCCTGAGGACCTGAGGCCCGAGTCAGAGCCTCGGAGGACTTGAGAGGACCGATGACCCCGGCGTTCTCAGGACAATGACTTTGCAACAAAAGGAAACAACGCGCTCCTTAATGGCGGGTTCGTGCAATGCCTCAAACCCCTGCGATTTAGTGCCCGCCCTTTTGTTATTCTCAAAGTCACTCGATTTACATTCATTTAAACGTCTTGGCGCGCACCCATGCATTTGTCTGGACTCCTCCCGTGTCGATTTCTAATTTCAGCGGCATAAGCTTTATGTACGCGCCACAGCCATGGGGAAATTGGTTCATTCTTATTGTTGCCTCGACAAACTTTATCCTTAATAGCTCCCTCGTGTTCTCTCCCTTGCTCTTCCTCCCAGCCTTCCTTCCGTCCCTCGGCCCGTCCTCAGCCTCCCTCCCCCGTCATCTCCTCGGTCTTTCTCTCCATCTTCCTGTGGCCTCCAGTGTGGAGGAAGCCCCTGGGAGCCGGTGACCCCGGGCCTCTGACCCCAGGCCCGTTCCCCCCCCCCGCCAGTTCCATCCCCCCCCAGTCCCATCCCCCCGCCAGTCCCCTCCCCCCGCCGGTCCCCTCCCCCACCGGTCCCGTCTCTCCCCCCCCCCCCCGTCCCGCCGTGGACACGCACAGCAAATAGCTCTTTCAAGCTGCTCTTGTACCTTACTAGAAAATAAACGTCGCTCACTATGAATAACTAATCACTTCTTAAATGA
>NW_012294922.1:0-5486 GCF_000151885.1 Dipodomys ordii
GACACCAGCGGGGACCCAGGCGGGGGACCGAGGCGGGGGACCCAGGCAGGTGGACACAGCGGGGACACAGCGGGGGGACCAAAGCGGGGACCCCCACGGGAACACAGCAGGTTCACAGCGTGAAACAGCGGTTGAAACCTGCGGGGACACAGGCGGGGACCCAGCGGGGGGACACAGCGGGGACCCAGCGGGACAACAGCGGGGGACACAGCCGGGACACAGCAGGGACACAGCGGGGACACAGCGGGACCCAGCAGGACACAGCGGGGGACACAGCGGGGTCACAGCGGAACACAGCAGGGGACACAGCAGGGACACAGTGGGACACAGTAGGACACAGTGTGGGACAAAGCAGGAGACAGAGGACGACACAGCGAGGACACAGCTGGACACAGCGGGGACACAGAGGGGACTCAGCAGAGGACATAGAGGGGAAAAAGTGGGACACCACGGGACACAGTAGGACACAGCGGGACACAGCGGGGACACTGCGGGACACAGCCGGGGGACACAGTGGTGGACAGCGGGGGACAGAGAAGGGACACAGCGGGACACAGAGGGGACACAGCTGGACACAGAAGGGTACACAGTGGGGCACAGCGGACACACAACGGGGACAGAGCTGGACACAGAGGGACACAGAGGGGACAGAGCGTGACACAGCAGGACACAGCGGGACACAACAGGGGACTCAGCGCGACACAGCGGGGGACACAGGGAGGACACAGCTGGACACTGAGGGAGACAGAGCAAGGACACAGCCGGACACAGCGAAACACAGCGTGACACAGTGGGGACACAGCAGGGGACACAGCGGGACACAGCGGGGGACACAGCGGGACACAGCGGAGTACACAGCAGGGAGAAAGCGGGACACAGCGGGGGACACAGTGAGGACAAAGCGGGACACAGCGGTGACAAGTGGGACACAGCTGGGGACACTGCGGGACACAGCCGGACACAGCGGGGACACAGCAAGGACACAGCGGGGGACACAGCGGGACACAGCCGGACACAGCTGGGGACACAGCGGGACACAGCGAGAGACACAGCGGGGGACACAGCGGGACACAGCGGGGAACAAAGAAAGGACACAGCGGGACCCAGCGGGACACAACGTCGATAGAGCGGGGACACAGCGGGACACAGTGGTTACACAACGGGACTCAGCAGGGGACACTGCGGGACAGAGAGGGACCCAGCGGGAACACAGCAAGGACACAGCGGGGGACACAGCGGGACACAGCGGGACACAGCGGGGGACACAGCGAGGGACACAGCGGAGGACACAGCAGGACACAGTGGGGAACACAGAGAGAGACACAGCAGGACCCAGCGGGACACAGCATCGAAACAGCAGAGACACAGCGGGACACAGCGGGGTACACAGCTGTTGACACAACGGGACACAGTGGGAGACACAGCGGGACACAGCGGGGCACAGCAGGGAAAAAACGGGAGACACAGTGGGGAACAGAGCAGGACACAGCGGGGGACACAGAGAGGACACAGTGGGGACACAGCGAGACTCAGCCGGGGACACAGCGGGGGACAAAGCGGGACACCACGGGACACAGTGGGACACAGCGGGACACAACGTGGTCACTGCGGGACACAGTGGGGGACAAAGCGGGACACAGCGGGACACAGGGGGGACGCAGCGGGACACAGCGGGACACAGCGGGACACGGGGGGGGATACAGCGGGACACAGAGGGAGACATAGCGAGGACACAGCGGGTCACAGCGGTACACAGCGGGGGACACAGCGAGGACACAGTGGGGGACACAGTGGGGGAAACAGCTGGACACAGCGGGGAACACAGCGAGGACACAGTGGGACACAGCGGCGACACAGAGGGTACTCAGCGGGGGACACATTTTGGGACAAAGTGGGACACCATGGGACACAGTGTTACACAGAGGGAAACAGCGGCCACACTGCGGGACACAGCAGGACAAAGCGGGGGACACAGCGGGCCACAGCGGGCCACAGCGGGGCACACAGCGGGGGACAGTGGAGACAGAGAGTGGCCACAGCGAGACACAGCGGTGACACAGCTGGACACAGCGGGGTACACAGCGGGACACAGCGGGCACACAGCGGGGAAACAGCGGGACACAGCGGGACACAGCAGGGACACAATGGGACACAGTGGGACAAAGCGGGAGACACAGCGGGACACAGCAGGCACACAGCGGGGACACAGAGGGACACAGCGGGGACAGAGCGGGACACAGCCGGACACATCGCGACACAGCGGGGGACACAGCGGGACACAGTGGTGGACCCAGTGAGGACACAGCGGGACACAGCAGGGGACACAGCGAGGACACAGCGGGGGACACAGCGGGGGACACAGCGGGACCCAGCGGGGAACAGATCGAGGACACAGCGGGACACAGCGGGACACAGAGTCGATACAGCGGGGACACAGCGTTACAAGGCGTGGTACATAGCTGTGGACACAACGGGACACAGTGGGGGCACAGCCGGACTCAGCGGGACACAGTGGGACACAGCAGGGACAAAGCGTGAGACACAGCGGGGGACATAGACGGAGACAGCAGGGGACACAGCGAGGAAACAGCGGGACACAGCGGTGACACAGCGGGGACTCAGCGGGGGACACAGCGGGGGACAAAGCAAGGACAGAGCGGGACACAGTGGGGGACACAGCAGGACATAGAGGGGGACACAGCGGGGGAAACAGTGGGACACAGCGGGGACACCACGGGACACAGTGTGACACAGTGGGACACAGCGGGACACTGCGGGGACACAGCAGGACAAAGCGGGGGATACAGCGGGACACAGCGGAACAAAGCAGGGGACATAGCGGGACACAGCGGAGACAGAGAAGGACCACAGCGGGACACAGCGGTGACACAGCTGGACACAGCGGGGTACACAGCGGGACACAGCGGACACACAGAGGGGACACAGCGGGACACAGCGGGACACAGCGGGGACAGAGCGGGACACAGTCGGACACAGCGGGACACAGCGGGGGACACAGCGGGACACAGCGGGGGACCCAGCGAGGACATAGCAGGGGACACAGCGGTGGACAAAGCGCGACACAGCGGGGAACACAGCGAGGACACAGCGGGACACAGCGGGACACAGCGTCGATACAGAGGGGACTCAGCGGAGGACACAGCGGGGGACACAGCGGTGGACAAAGTGGGACACCACGGGACACAGTGTGAAACAGCGGGACACAGCGGGGACACTGCGGGGACACAGCAGGATAAAGCGGGGGACACAGCGGGACAGTGGGACACAGCGGGGGACAGCGTAGACAGAGAAGGACCACAGCGGGACAGAGCGGGACACAGTTGGACACAGCGGGGTACACAGCGGGACACAGCGGGCACACCGGGGACACAGCGGGACACAGTGGGACACAGTGGGGACACAGTGGGACACAGCGGGACAAAGCGGGGGACACAGCGGGACACAGCGGGGGACACAGAGAGGACACATTGGGACACAGCGGGGGACACAGTGAGGACACAGCGGGACACAGCCGGGGAAAAAGTGGGACACAGCGGGGACACAGCAGTGGACACAGCAGGACACAGCGGGGGACACAGCCGGACACAGCAGGGTAAACAGTGGGGGACACAGCGGGACACAGTGGGACACAGCGCGGGACACATGGGGGACACAGCGGGACACAGCGGGGACACAGCGGGACTCAGCGGGGGACACAGCAGTATACAGCAGGACACAGTGGGGACACAGCAGGGACACAGCGGAAACACAGCTGGACAGAGCGGGGACACAGCTGGGGACACAACGGGACACATCTTGGGACACAGCGAGGACCCAGCAGAACACAGCGTGGGACACAGCGAGGACACAGCGGGACACAGCGGGACACAGCAGGGACACAGCAGTAGACACAGCGGGAACCAGTGGGGGACACAGCGGGACACAGCGGGGACTCACCAGGGGACACAGCGGGGGACAAACTGGGACACCACGGGACACAGTGGGACACAGCGGGACACAGCGGGGACACTGCAGGGACATAGCGGGACACAGCGGGGTACACAGCAGGACACAGCAGTGGACACAGCGGGGACACAGCGGGACACAGCGGGGGACACAGCGAGGACACAGCGGGTCACAGCCGGACACAGCGTGGGACAAAGCAGGAGACAGCGGGGGACACAGCGAGGACACAGCTGGACACAGCAGGGTACACAGCGGGACACATCGGGAGACACAGAAGGGTACACAGCGGGACACAGCGAGAAACACAGCGAGGTCACAGCGGGGTCCAAAGCAGGACAACACGGGACACAGTGTGACACAGTAGGACACAGCGGGGACACTACAGGGGCCCAGCGGAACAAAGCGAGCGACACAGCGGGACAGAGTGGGAACACAGCGGGGGACACAGCGGGGGACAGCAGGGGACAGAGAGGGGACAAAGCGGGACACAGTGAGGACACTGCTGGACACAGCGGGGTACACAGCGGGACACAGAGGGCACACAGTGGGGACACAGCGGGGGACACAGTGGGACACAGCGGGTCACAGCGGGGGACACAGCAGGACACAGCGGGGGACACAGCGGAACACAGCGGGACACAGCGGGGACACAGTGGGACACAGCGGGACACAGCGGGACACAGCGGGACACAGCAGGACACAGCAGGACACAGCGGGGGACACAGCGGGAAACAGCGCAGTACATATTGGAGGAAACAGAGGGACAAAGCGGAGAACACGGCGGGACACAGCGGGGCACAGCGGGGGACAACGGGGACACAGCGGGACACAGCGGGTGACACAGCGGGACACAGCTGGACACAGCGGGGGACACTGCGGGGGACACAGCGGGACACAGAGGGACACAGCCGGGACACAGCATTGACACATCCGGGGACACAGCGAGGACACAGCGTGGGTTACAGCGGGGACACAGTCGGGGACACAGCAGGGGACACAGCGGGAAACACAGCGGGACACAGCCGGGGATACAGCTGGACACAGCGGGGCACAGCGGAGGACACAGCAGGGGACACAACGGTACACAGCGGGACACAGCGGGACACAGCAGGACACAGCGGGACACAGCGAGGGACACAGCATGACACAGCCTGACACAGCAGGGAACACGGGGACATAGTGGGACACAGCGGGGAACAGAGCGAGGACACAGCGGGACACAGCGGGACACAGCGGGGATATAATGGGAAACAACGGGACACAGCGGGGTACACAGTGGGACACAGCGGGACACAGCGGGACACAGCTGGGACACAGCGGGGACACACCGGGGGACACAGCATGTCACAGCGGGACACAGCGGGGGACACAGCAGGACACAGTGGGGAACACAGCGGGACACATCGGGAGACACAGCAGGGGACACAGCGGGGGACACAGCGGGACACAGCGGGACACAGCGGGGACAGAGCGGGACAGAGCGTGACACAGTGGGATACAGTGGGGGACACAGCGGGACA
>NW_012294923.1:0-960 GCF_000151885.1 Dipodomys ordii
TTGATTCTCATCAGGTAGCTTATAGTATCCTTTTCCATATATCACTTTGTTGCTCCTATATATGTTTTCAGTTAAGCCAAGTTTTCAAAAACCTTTAATATAAAATTTTTATAAATATGTACCTCATTTTATCAGGGGAAAATGTTTCACCATTTGCCTCTTGAAGTGAGTCATGATACTTTTCCTGCTAAATCTGATTTTTTTTTTTTTTTGGTCTGTCGTGGGGCTTGAACTCTGGGCCTGGGGCGCTGTCCTTCAGCTCAAGGCTATCGCTCTACCACTTGAGCCACAGCGCCACTTCTGGTTTTCTGGTGGTTTATTGGAGATAGGAGTCTCACGGTCTCTCCTGCCCGGGCTGGCTTTGAACCGCAATCCTCAGATCTCAGCCTCCTGAGTAGCTAGGATTACAGGCGTGAGCCACCAGCGCGGCTTTAAATCTGATTTCTGTAAGCTTGGCCTTAGGAGAAGCATGCCCTTAAGCCTAGTGGACTTTCTTACTCCTTCCTACCTCTGTGAGATAGATTCTGTCACTGCTATTTTTATTTCCAAATGTTCTTACCACAAATTATGGGAAAAGGATGTTATTTTTAGCCACTAGACCTTTTCTTTGTATTGCTTTTTTTTTTTTTTTCCTGGGTTAACTTTTTATTTTTTATTTTTTTTTTATTTTTTATTTTTATTGTAAAGATACTATACAGAGGGTTACAGTTACATGAGTGAGGTAATGAGTACACTTCCTCTTGAACATTGTTAGCCCCTCCATTGTTTTCCCCCTACCATCCCCTCCCTCCCTCCCTTCCCCGAAGTTCTTTTTTTTTTTTTTTTTGATTGTGATTAAGTGATTACATAGTTTCTAAGTCACAAGTTCATTCTAACTTTCCTGGAACAAATTGTCTATCACAGTCTGTAATATATAACAGTGTTCACATGTTATACACCATACATGTGATCAGCAGCGTG
>NW_012294924.1:0-3155 GCF_000151885.1 Dipodomys ordii
TCCCCCGCTGTTTCCCGTGATCCTCCAGCTGTGTACCCCCCTGTTTCCCGCTGTGTCACACTGTGTCCCTTAGGTCCCGATTTGTCCCCCGCTGTGTCCCCCGGTGAGTACCCGCTGTGTCCCCGCTGTGTAACGCTGTGTCCTCCCTGTGTCCCCCGCTCTGTCCCGCTGTGTGCCCCTATGTGTCCCGCTGTGTCCTCCCTGTGTCCCCGCTGTGTCCCGCTGTGTCTCGCTGTGTCCTCGCTGTGTCCCACACTGTGTTCTGCTGTGTCCTCGCTGTGTCCCCCGCTGTGTCCCGTTGTGACCCCAGCTGTGTACCCCTCTGTGTCCTGCTATGTCCCCGCTGCATTGACGCTGTGTCCCGCTGGGTCCCGTTTTGTCCTCGCTGTGTTCCCCGCTGTGTCCAGCTGTGTACCCCTCTGTGTCCCCCGCTGTGTCCCGCTTTGTCCCCCACTGTGTCCCGCTGTGTCCCGCTGTGTACTGCTGTGTTCCCCTCTGAGTCCCACTGTTGTCCCCGCTGTGTCCCAATGTGTCCTCGCTGTGTCCTCCCGTTGTGTCCCGCTGTGTCCCCCCTGTGTTCCCCGTGTGTCCCGCTGTGTCCCGATGTGTCCCCCGCTGTGTCCCCCGCTGTGTCCCGCTGTGTCCCCCGCTGTGTCCTTCTGTGTCCACTGCTGTGTCCACGCTGTGTCCCGCTGTGTCCCCACCTGTCCCCCACTGTGTCCCGCTGTGTCCTCGCTGTGTCCCCTCTCTGTCCCCTGCTGTGTCCTCCGCTGTGTCCCGCTGTGTCCCGCTGTGTCCCCTGCTTTGTCTCGCTGTGTCCCCGCTGTGTCCCCGCTGTGTCACACTGTGTCACACTGTGTCCTGTAGTGTCCCGCTTTGTCCCCCGCTGTGTCCCCTGCTGAGTCCCCTCTGTGTCCCCGATGTGTCCCGCTGTGTCCTCGCTGTGTACCCCGCTGTCTCCCGCTTTTTCCCACGCTGTGTCCCACTGTGTCCTCGCTGTGTTCCCCGCTGTGTCCCGCTGTGTCCCTGCTGTGTCCCCCGCTGTGTCCCGCTATGTTCCCGCAGTGTCCCTGCTGTGTCCCGCTGTGTCCCACTGTGTCCCATGGTGTCCCAGTTTGTCCCCCGCTGTGTCCCCCAGTGAGACCCCGCTGTGTACCGCTGGGTCGCCCACTGGGTCCTGCTGTGTCTTCTGCTGTGTCCCCGCTGTGTCCCGCTGTGTCCCGCTGTGTCCTCGCTGTGTCCCACGTTGTGTTCCGCTGGGTCCTCGCTGTGTCCCCCGATGTGTCCCGTTGTGTCCCCAGCTGTGTACCCCGCTGTGTCCCGCTGTGTCCCCGCTGTATCGACGCTGTGTCCCGCTAGGTCCCGCTGTGTCCTCGCTGTGTCCCGCTGTGTACTGCTGTGTCCCCGCTGAGTCCCGCTGTGTCCCCGCTCTATCCCGCTGTGTCCCCGCTGTATCAACGCTGTGTCCCGTTGTGTCCCACTGTGTCCTCGTTGTGTTCCCCCTGTGTCCTGCTTTGTACCCCTCTGTGTCCCCCTCTGTGTCCCGCTGTGTCCCCCGCTGTGTCCCGCTGTGTCCCTGCTGTGTCCCCGCTGTGTTCTGCTGTATACTGCTGTGTCCACGGCTATGTCCCCGCTGTGTCCCACATTTTCCCCTGCTGTGTCCCGCTGTGTCCTTGCTGTTTCCCCCGCTGTGTCCCGCTTTGTCCTCGCTGTGTCCCCCGCTGTGTCCCTTTGTGTCCCCCGCTGTGTCCTGCTGTGTCCCGCTGTGTCTGGTGTGTTCCTGCTCTGACCCTCAGTGTCCTGGTGTGTCCCCGCTGTGTCCCGCTGTGTCCTCACTGTGTCCCACGCTGTGTTCCGTTGTGTCCTCGCTGTGTCCCCCCCTGTGTCCCGTTGTGTCCCCAGCTGTGTACCCCGCTGTGTCCCGCTGTGTCCTCGCTGTATCGACCCTGTGTCCCTCTGGGTCCCGCTGTGTCCACTGCTGTGTCCCCTGCTGTGTCTCACTTTTTCCCCCGCTGTGTCCCGCTGTGTCCCGCTGTGTCCCCGCTGTGACCCGATGTGTCCCGCTGTGTCCCCCGCTGTGTCCCTGCTGTGTCCCCGGTGTGTTCCGCTGTGTCACGCTGTGTACTGCTGTGTCCCCCGCTGAGTTCCGCTGTGTTCCCGCTGTGTCCCAATGTGTCCTCGCTGTGTCTCGCTGTCCCGCTCTGTCCCTGCTGTGTCCCGCTGTGTCCAGGTGTGTCCCCGCTGTGTCCCGCTATGTCCCCTCTCTGCCCCCTGCTGTCCCCAGCTGTGTCCCACGCTCTGTCGCCCGCTGTGTCCCGCTGTGTCCCCCGCTTTGTCCCGCTGTGTCCCTGCAGTGTCCCCGCTGTGTCCCGCTGTGTCACACTGTGTCCCGTGGTGTCCCGCTTTGTTCCCCTCTGTGTCCTCGCTGTGTTTCCCGCTGTGTCCCGCTGTGTACCACTCTGTGTCCCCCCTGTGTCCCGCTGTGTACCCCGCTGTGTCCAGCTATGTCCTCGCTGTGTCCCGCACTGTCTCCTGCTTTGTCCCACACTGTGTCCCGCTGTGACCCGCTGTGTCCTCGCTGTGTCCCCAGCTGTGTCCCGCTGTGTACCGCGCTGTGTCCCGCTATGTTCCCGCAGTGTCCCCGCTGTGTCCCGTTGTGTCCCACTGTGTCCCGTGGTGTCCCAGTTTGTCCCCCGGTGTGTCCCCCGGTGAGTCCCCGCTGTGTCCCGCTGTTTCCCCCACTGGGTCCTGCTGTGTCTACTGCTGTGTCCCCGCTGTGTCCCGCTGTGTCCCACGCAGTGCCCCGCTGTGTCCCGCACTGTCCCCACTGTATCCCCGCTGTGTCCCGCTGTGTACCCCGCTGTGTCCAGCATTGTCCTCGCTGTATCTCGCTTTGTCCCACACTCTGTCCCCCACTGTGTTCCGCTGTGACCCCTGCTGTGTCCCGCTTTGTTCCCCGCTGTGTCCCCGCAGGGTCACCGCTGTTTCCCGCTGTGTCCCGCTGTGTTCCGTGTTGTCCCGCTCTGTCCCCCGTTGTGTCCCCCGCTGAGTTCCCGCTGTGTCCCCGCTGTGTCCTGCTGTGTCCTCGCTGTGTCCCCCGATGTCTCCCGCTCTGTTCCCCGCTGTGTCTCACGCTTTGCCCCGCTCTGTCACAC
>NW_012294925.1:0-2329 GCF_000151885.1 Dipodomys ordii
TCATCCAGCTTTGTCCCCGCTGTGTCTCGTTGTGTCCCACGCTCTGTCCCCCACTGTGTTCCGCTGTGTCCCCCACTGTGTCCCGCTGTGTCCCCGCAGCATCACCGCTGTTTCCCGCTGTGTCCCGCTGTGTTCCGTGGTGTCCCGCTTTGTCCCCCGCTGTGTCCCCCCGCTGAGTCCCCGCTGTGTCCCCGCTGTGTCCTGCTGTGTCCTCGCTGTGTCCCTCACTGTCTACTGCTCTGTACCCCGCTGTGTCTCATGGTGTGTCCCGCTGTGTCCTCGCTGTGTCCCATGCTGTGTTCCGTCGTGTCCCCCGCTGTATCCCTCTGTGTCCCGCTGTGTACTGCTGTGTCCCCCGCTGAGTCCCGCTGTGTCCCAGCTGTGTCCCGCTGTGTCCCACATGTGTTGACCGCTGTGTCCTGCTGTGTCCCCCAATGTGTCCCGTTTTGTCCCGCTGTGTCCTCGCTGTGTCCCACGCTGCGTCCCGTTGTGTCCCCAGCTGTGTACCAAGCTGTGTCCCGCTGTGTCCCGCTGTGTCCTCGCTGTGTTCCCCGCTGTGTCCCACTGTGTACCCCTCTGTGTCCCCCGCTGTGTTCCGCTGTGTCCCGCTGTGTCCCCCGCTGTGTCCCTGCTGTGTCCCCGGTGTGTTCCGCTGTGTCACGCTGTGTACTGCTGTGTCCCCCGCTGAGTTCCGCTGTGTTCCCGCTGTGTCCCAATGTGTCCTCGCTGTGTCCCGCTGTCCCGCTCTGTCCCCGCTGTGTCCCGCTGTGTCCAGCTGTGTCCCCGCTGTTTCCCGCTATGGCCCCTCTCTGCCCCCTAATGTCCCCCGCTGTGTACCCCTGTGTCCCGCTGTGTCCCTACAGTGTCCCCGCTGTGTCCCGCTGTGTCACACTGTGTCCCATGGTGTCCCGCTTTGTTCCCCTCTGTGTCCTCGCTGTGTTTCCCGCTGTGTCCCGCTGTGTACCACTCTTTGTCCCCCGCTGTGTCCCGCTGTGTACCCCGCTGTGTCCAGCTGTGTCCTCGCTGTGTCCCCCGCTGTCTCCTGCTTTGTCCCATGCTGTGTCCTGCTGTGACCCCGCTGTGTCCCGCTGTGTCCCCGCTGTGTCCCACGCTGTGTCCACTGTGTGCCGCTGTGTACCGCGCTGTGTCCCGCTATGTTCCCGCAGTGTCCCCGCTGTGTCCCGCTATGTCCCACTGTGTCCCGTGGTGTCCCAGTTTGTCCCCCGGTGTGTCCCCCGGTGAGTCCCCACTGTGTCCCGCTGTGTCCCGCGCAGTGTCCCGCTGTGTCCCGCACTGTCCCCACTGTATCCCCGCTGTGTCCCGCTGTGTACCCCACTGTGTTCCGCTGTGTCCCACGCTGTGTCCCGCTGTGTTCCCCGCTGTGTCCCGCTGTATCCCGCTGTGTCCCCCGCTGTGTCCTGCTGTGTCCCTGCTGTGTCCCCGCTGTGTCCCGCTGTCTCATATTGTGTCCCGTGGTGTCCCGCTTTGTCCCCCGCTGAGTCCTCGCTGTGTTTCCCGCTGTGTCCCGCTGTGTAGCCCGCTTTGTGCCGCTATGTTCCCGCAGTGTCCAGCTGTGACCCGTTGTGTCCTCGCTGTGTCCCCCGCTGTGTCCCACTGTGTCCCGCTGTGTACCCTGCTGTGTCCCGCTATGTTCCCGCAGTGTCCCTGCTGTGTCCCGCTGTGTCCCACTGTGTCCCATGGTGTCCCAGTTTGTCCCCCGCTGTGTCCCCCGGTGAGTCCCCGCTGTGTCCCGCTGGGTCGCCCACTGGGTCCCGCTGTGTCTTCTGCTGTGTCCCCGCTGTGTCCCGCTGTGTCCCGCTGTGTCCTCGCTGTGTCCCACGTTGTGTTCCGCTGGGTCCTCGCTGTGTCCCCCGATGTGTCCCGTTGTGTCCCCAGCTGTGTACCCCGCTGTGTCCCCGCTGTATCGACGCTGTGTCCCGCTGAGTCCCGCTGTGTCCTCGCTGTGTCCCGCTTTGTACTGCTGTGTCCCCGCTGAGTCCCGCTGTGTCCCCGCTCTGTCCCGCTGTGTCCCCGCTGTATCAACGCTGTGTCCCGTTGTGTCCCGCTGTGTCCTCGCTGTGTTCCCCCTGTGTCCTGCTTTGTACCCCTCTGTGTCCCCCTCTGTGTCCCGCTGTGTCCCCCGCTGTGTCCCGCTGTGTCCCTGCTGTGTCCCCGCTGTGTTCTGCTGTATACTGCTGTGTCCTCTGCTGAGTCCCGCTGTGTCCCCGCTGTGTCCCGCTGTGTCCGCTGTATCCCCCGCTGTGTCAGACTGTGTCCCGCTGTGTCCACCACTGTGTCCCCCGCTGTGTCCTGCTGTGTCCCCCGCTGG
>NW_012294926.1:0-5484 GCF_000151885.1 Dipodomys ordii
GGGAAAACAGCGGTGGACCACAGTGAGACACCAGCGGGGACACAGAGGAATTTATCGGTTTACACAGTGAGGACACATCAGGTTCACAGCGGGGTCACAGCGGTCACTCAGTGGGTACACAGCGGGACCCAGCGGGACCCCAGTGGTAACACAGCGGGGACACAGCGGGACACAGCTGGGGGACACAGCAGGGGACACAGCGTGGGACAGAGCGAACACAGCGGGGACACAGAGGGACATAGCAGTTACACAGCGAGGACACACAAAGGACAGAGCGGGACACAGCGGGGACACAGCCGGGACACAGCAGGATCCAGCGGGGACACAGCTGGGACACAGCGGGACAAAGCGGGGGACACAGAGGCTGACACAGCAGGACACAGCGGGACAAAGCGGGACAGAGCGGGACACAGCGAAAACACAACGGGACACAGCGGGACACAGCGGGGGACACAGCAGGGGACACAACGGGACACAGCGGGGGTCACAGCGGGACACAGCTGGACACAGAGGGGACAAAGGGGACAAAGCGGGACAAAGCGGGACAGAGGGGGACACAGCAAGAACACAACGGGACACAGCAGGACACAGCGGGAAACAGCGGGGACACAGCGGGGACACAGCAGGGACACAGCGGAACACAGTGGGGACACAGCGGGGGACAGCAGGGAGATACAGCGGGCACACAGCGGGGAAACATCGGTACACAGCGGGACACAGCCGGTACACAGGAATACACAGAGGGACACAGCGGGAAACACAACTGGACACAGCGGAGGACACAGCGAGACACAGCGGGGGACACAGCGGGACACAGCGGGACACAGTGGGGACAGAGGGGGACACAGCAGGGCCACAGCGGGGGACACAGCAGGGCACAAAGTCAGACACCACGGGATACAGCGGATCATAGCGGAGACACAGTGGGAGACACAGCGGGTGACACAGCGGGGGACACAGCGGGTGACAGCGGTGACACAGCTGGGGACAGCGGGGACACACCGGGACACAGCGGGAGACAGCGGGGACACAGGGGGGACACAGCGAGACACAGCGGGGGACACAGCGAGGACACAGCGGGGACACAGGGGGGACACAGCGGGACACAGCGGGACAAAACGGGACACAGCGTGACACAGAGGGGGATACAGCGGGGGAGAGCGGGGACACCCCTGGGGAAAGCAGGGACACAGCGGGACACAGCGGGGGACAGCAGGGACACAGCGGGACCCAGGGGGACACACCGAGGACACAGCGGGACACACCGGGGACACAGCGGGGACACAACGGGACACAGCGGGGGACATCGGGGACACAGCGGGACACAGCGGGACACAGCAAGGACACAGCAGGGACACAGCGGGTCACAGCAGGGACACAGTGGGGGACACAGCGAGGACACAGCGAGACACAGATGGATACACAGAGAGGACACAGCGTGACACATGGGGACACAGCGGGACACAGCAGGGGACACAGAGAGGACACAGCGGGACACAGCAGGGGACACAGCAAGGACACAGCAGGACACAGCGGGAAAGAGCGGGACACAGCGGGGGACACAGCCGGGGACACAGCGGGGTACAGCGGCACAAAGTGGGTACACAGCGTGGGACACAGCGGGACACAGTGAGGTACGCAAAGGGACACAGCGGGAGACACTGTAGTGGACACAGTGGGACTTATCGGGACATAGCGGGACACAGCGGGGAACACAGTGGGGGACACAGTGGGACACAAGGGGAAATAGTGGGGGCACAGCGAGGGACACAGCGGGATACAGAAGGACACAGCGAGGACACAGCGGGACACAGGAGGACACAGCGGGGACACAGCGGGGGACACAGTGGGACACAACTGCGGATACAGTGAGGACACAGCAGGGACACTGCGGGACACAGCGGGTCACAGCGGGGAAATAGTGGGGGACACAGCGGAGGACACAGCGGGATACAGAAGCACACAGTGAGGACACAGCTGTGACGTAGGGTGACACTCCGGCACAAAGTGGGACACAGCGGGGACACAGAGGGACATAGAGGTTACACAGTCAGGACACACCAGGGACACAGCGGAACACAGCGGGGACACAGCGGGGACTCAGCGGGGACACAGCGGGACACAGCGGGACCCAGCGGGGACACAGCGGGGACACAGCGGGACACAGCGGGGGACACAGATGCGGACACAGCAGGACACAGCCGGACACAGCGGGAGACAGCGGGACCCAGCAGGGACACAGAGGGACATAGCAGTTACACAGCGAGGACATAACAGGGACACAGCGGGACACAGCGGGGACACAGCAGGGGACACAGTGGGGGACACAGCGGTAAATAGCGGGGGACACAGCGGGACTCAGCGGGGGACACATCAAAAGACACAGCAGGACACAGCGGGGGACAAAGGGGAACACAGCAGGACACAGCCGGACACAGCTGGGGACACAGCGGGTGACACAGTGGGGGAAACAGCGGGAAACAGCGGGGGACACAGCGAGGACACAGCAGGACACAGCGGGGGACACAGCAGGACACAGCGGGGTACACAGAGGCAGACACAGCGGTACACATCGGGACACAGCGGGGACACAGCGGGACACAGCGGGACACAGCGGGGACACAGCGGGGCCACAGCGGGGACACAGCGGGGACACAGCAGGGGACACAGTGGGACCCAGCGGGGACACAGAGGGACTCGGCGGTTACACAGCGAGAACACACCAGGGACACAGCGGGACACAGCGGAGACAAAGCGGGGACACAGTGAGACACAGCGAGGACACAGCGGGACACAAATGGAGACAATGAAAGTTCACAGCGGGACACAGCGGCAAAGAGCGGGACACAGCTGGGGACATAGCCGGGGACACAGAGCCGCACATAGCGGGAGAGAGTGGAACACAGCAGGGACAGAGCGGGGACACAGCGGGGGACCCAGCTAGGACACAGCGTGACACATGGGAACACAGCAGGAAACAGCGCGGGACCCAGCGAGGACACAGTGGGACACAAATGGGGACACAGCAAGGACACAGCGGGACACAGCGGGAAAGAGCGGGACACAGCAGGGGACACAGCCGGGGACACAGCGGGACACAGCAGGGGACACAGCGGGGACACAGCGAGACACAGTGGGGACACAGCGGGACACAGCGGGACACATCGGGGGACACAGCAGGACACTGCAGGGTACACAGCGGGACACAGCGCGACACAATGGGACACAGCAGGGACACAGCGGGGGACACAGTGGGACACAGCGGGGTACACAGCGGGACACAGCGGGGACACAGCAGGGGCACAGTGGGAAACAGCGGGACACAGCGGGGGACAAAGCGGGACACACCGGGACACAGCAGGACACAGCGGGGGACACAGCGGAGGACACAGAGCTGCACACAGCGCGAGGGAGTGGAACACAGCACGGACACAGCAGGGACACAGCGGGACATAGCGTGGACAAAGCGAGGACAGAGCGTGACACAGAGGTACACAGCGAGGGACACAGTGGGGGACAGTGGGGACAAACTGGGGAACAACGGGGACACAGCGGGACACAGCTAGGACACAGCGGGGACACAGCGGGGACACAGCAGGGCACACAGTGGGACAAAGCAGGGGATACAGCGAGGACACAGAGGGGACATAGGGGGACACTGCGGGACACAGTGGGACACAGCGGGGACAGAGAGACATAGCAGTTACACAGCGAGGACACACCAGGGACACAGAGGGACACAGCGGGGACACAGCGGGGACACAGCAGGACCCAGCGGGACACAGCGGATACACAGCGGGGACACAGCAGGACACAGCGGGGGACACAGAGGCAGACACAGAGGCGGACACAGCGGGACAGATCGGGACACAGCGGGGACACAGAGAGGACAATGAGGGACACAGCGGGGAACAAAGGGGGCACACAGCGGGACACAGTGGGACACAGCTGGGTACACAGCTGGACACAGCCGGGACACAGCAGGGGCACAGTGGGAAACAGCCGGACACAGAGGGGGACAAAGCGGGACACACCGGGATACTGCGGGACACAGCGGGGGACACAGCAGGGGACACAGAGCCGCACATACCGTGAGAGAGTGGAACACAGCAGGGACAGAGCGGGGAAACAGCAGGGGACCCAGCGAGGACACAGTGTGACACATGGGGACACAGCGGGACACAGCGGGGGACCCAGCGAGGACACAGCGGGACCAGCGGGACACAGCAGGGGACACAGCGGGGACACAGCGGGACACAGTGGGGACACAGCGGGACACAGCGGGACACATCGGGGGACACAGCAGGACACTGCAGGGTACACAGCGGGACACAAAGGGACACAAAGGGACACAGCAGGGACACAGCGGGGGACAAGGCGGGACACAGCGAGGACACAGCGGGACACAGGAGGATACAGCGGGACACAGCGGGGACACCGCAGGGGACACAGCAGGACACAGAGGGGACACAGAGGGACTCAGCGGTTGCACAGTGAGGACACACCAGGGACAAAGCGGGACACAGTGGAGACACAGCAGGGACACAGTGAGACATGTCGGGTCTTCGTCCGTCCCACAAAAGACGGACGGGGTCCGAGGAAAGGTAAGTGCGGTGCTCGCCCGTTTCCTAGCCTCCCTCAGCCCAGGAGACAATCAGACACAGCAGGGAGCCAAATCCAGCAGGTAGAAAACTCGTTTATTAACAGAGAGCAGCCCCTTTTAAAGACAAAAAGGGTGGGTGGTATGGTAAGGGAGGAAGAGGAACCAATCACTGTCAAGGTCACACCCTACCATTCACCTGAGCCTTCACGGGCTGGTTAGGCACCGATGGGCAGATCAATTGGGGTCTGCCCACTCTACTCTCTCCCAGAGCCATCTTGGCTGGCCATGTGCTATACAGTAAATTAGGCTCTGCCCACTCAACCCCCTCCCAGTGCTATCTTTGCTGCCCATGTGCTCCACACAATCCTTCCCCTTCCCCCCTCCCCCCCCCCCCCCGCACCCACGTTGTAAAACTCGTTTTTGACATGACAACTTGTACTTCTCATTGTTGCAACAGGTCCACCTGTATCCTTAAACAACTGGTTTTTCCCCATCTCCTCCACAAGTTATACTGACATCAAATACAGTGAAAGCAGGGGTTATACTGTGGGGGAGGGACATACAAAGCAACAAAGAGATAATCTTATATATGCGTTAGAAACACATGCATGAAAGAAAAAAACCATTAAAATACATATCTAAAGGGTTCATTTTCCTGACATCACATTATCTGACCTTTTCCGCTTGACTCATACATATACTAGATATTGCAAATAACGGAAACCATGGGACCGATGTTTCTTTGGGCCTGGCCTTACTTCCACTTAATATAATTTTTTCCAAGCTTTTCCAATTTCCTAACAAATGGGGCAATGTCAATTCTTTCTGATGGAAGCATAGAATTCCATTGTGTATATACACCACATTTTCTTGATCCATTC
>NW_012294927.1:0-5482 GCF_000151885.1 Dipodomys ordii
TCTTCTTCTCCTCCTTCTCCCTCTGCTTCTACTTCTTCTTCTTCTTCTTCTTGTTCTTCTTGTTCTTCTTTTTCTTCTTCTTCTTCTTCTTCTTCTTCTTTTTCTTCTTCTTCTTCTTTTCTTCTTCTTCTTCTTTTTTTTTTAACTTTTATTTTATTTTATTTGTGAACATACTTTACCTGCTTCTCTTTCTGCTTCTCCTTCTGTTTCTCCTTCTCCTTCTTGTTCTTCTGCTTTTCCTTCTTCTTCTTCTTCTCCTTCTGCTTCTGCTACAACTGCTACTGCTTCTACTTCTTCTGTTTCTTCTGCTTCTCCTTCTGCTTTTGATTCTCTTTCTGATTCTCCTTCTGCTTCTCATTCGGCTTATCCAGATTCTGCTTCTTCTGCTTCTCCTTCTGCTTCAGGTTCTGCCTCTGCTTCTTCGGATTCTTAAGCTTCTGCCTCTCCTGCTTCTGATTCTTCTGCTTCCCCTCCTTCTCTTTCTGCTTCTGCTTCTCTTTCTGTTTCTGCTTCTCCTTCTGCTTCTGCCTCTTGTCCTTCTCCTTTTTCTTCTGCTTCTGCTTCTCCTGTTTCTGCATCTCCTGCTTCTCCTTCTGCTGCTCTTTCTGTTTCTCCTGCTGCTTTTCCTTCTCCTGCTCCTTCTTCTGCTTCTCTTTCTGCTTCTCCTGTTTCTCCTTCTCCTTCTATTTCTCGTTCTTCTGCTTTTCCTTCTGCTTCTGCATCTTCTGCTTCTTCTGGTACTGCCTCTGCTTCTTCTGTTTCTTCTGCTTCTCCTTTTGCTTTTGCTTCTCTTTCTGCTTCTGCTTCTCCTTCTGCTTCTCCAGATTCTGCTTCTTCTGCTTCTCCTGCTTCCCCTTCTGCTTCAGGTTCTGTTTCTGCTTCTTCAGCTTCTTCTGCTTCTGCTTCTCCTGCTGCTGCTTCTCCTGTCTCTTTCTGCTCTTCCTTCTGTTTCTGCTTCTCCTTCTGCTTCTGCTTCTTTGCCTTATTCTGTTTCTTCTGCTTCTGCTTCTCCTGCTTCTGCTTCTCCTGCTTCTCGTTCTGCTTCTCTTTCTGCTTCTCTTTCTGCTTCTCCTTCTCCTTCTTCTGCTTCTGCTTCTCCTTCTGCTTCTGCTTCAATTTCTCCTTCTGCTTCTCATTCTGCTTCTGCGTCTTCTTTTTCTTCTGCTTCTTCTGCTTCTGCTTCTCCTGCTTCTCCTACTTCTCGTGCTGCTTCTCCTTCTGCGTCTCTTTCTGCTTCTGCTTATCCTTTTGCTTCTCCTACTCCTAATCCTTCTCTTTCGCCTTCTCTTTCTTCTTCTTCTGCTTCACCTGCTGCTTTTGCTTCAGCTTATTCTACTATTTCTATTTCTTCTGCTTCTGCTTCAGATTGTGCTTCTTCTGTTTCTCCTGCTTCATATTCTGCTTCTGCTTCTTCGGCTTCTCCTGTTTCGTCTGCTTCTGCTTCTCCTGCTTCTTCTGCTTCTCCTGCTTCTCTTTCTGCTTCTCCTTCTGCTTCTCCTTCTGCTTCTGCTTCTGCTCTTCTCCTTCTTCTGTTTCGTTTGCTTCTGTTTCTTCTGCTGCTTCTTCTTCTGTTTCTTCTGATTCTACTTCTGCTTCTCCTTCTTCTCCTCTTTCTGCTTCTGCTTCTGCTTCTGCTTCTTTTGCTTATTCTTTTTCTTCTGCTTCTGCTTCTCCAGCTTTTGCTTCTTCTGCTTCTACTGCTTCTCCTTATGCTTCTCCTTATGCTTCTCCTTCTTCTTCTTCTTCTTCTTCTTCTTCTTCGTCTTCTTCTTCTTCGTCTTCTTCTTCTTCTTCTTCTTCTTCTACTTCTTCGTCTTCTTCTTCGTCTTCTTCTTCTCTTTCTTCTGCTTATGCTTTTCCTGCTTCTTCTGCTTCTACTGCTTTTCTTTCTGCTTCTCATTCTGCTTCTGCTTCTCCTTCTGCTTCTCCTATTGCTTCTGCTGCTCTTCCTTCTCCTTCTCCTTCTCCTACTTCTGCTTCTCCTTCTGCTTTTGCTTCTTCTGCTTCTCCTGCTTCTCCTTCTGCATCTTCTTCTGCTTCTCCTTCTCCTTCTGCTGCTTCTTCTGCCTCTATTTCTCCTTCTTCTGATTCTCCTTCTGCTTCTCCTTCTCCTGCTACTTCTGCTTCTCATTCTGCTTCTGATTTTCCTTCTGCTCTTCCTACTCCTAATCCTTCTCTTTCTCCTTCTCCTTCTTCTTCTTCTGCTTCTCGTTCTGCTTCTGCTTCTGCTTCTTCTGTTTCTTCTGCTTCAGGTCCTGCTTCTGCTTCTTCGGCTTCTTCTGTTTCTTCTGCTTCTGCTTCTCCTGCTACTGCTTCTTCTGCTTCTCCTTCTGCTTCTCCTTTTGCTTCTGCTTCTCCTTCTGCTCCTTCTCCTTCTTCTGTTTCTTCTTCTTCTTCTGCTTCTCCCGCTTCTGCTTCTTCTGCTTCTCCTTCCTTTCCTCTGTTTCTGCTTCTCCTTCTCCTTCTTCTGCTTCTCTATCTGCTTCTGCTTCTTCTGATTCTCCAACTAATCCTTCTTCTTCTCCTTCTGTTTCTGCTTCTCTTTCTGTTGCTGCATCTCCTTCTGCTTCACCTTCTGCTGCTCCTTCTCCTTCTTCTGTTTCTCCCTCTGCTTCTGCTTCTGCTTCTGCTTCTTATGCTTCTTCTTTTTCTTCTGCTTCTGCTTCTCCTGCTTCTGCTTCTTATGCTTCTACTGCTTCTTCTTCTGCTTCTGCTTCTTCTGCTTCTACTTCTCTTTCTGCTTCTGCTTCTCCTGCTTGTTTATCTGCTTCTTCTGCTGCTTCTCCTTCTGCTGCTTCTTCTACTTCTCCTTCTGCTTCTCTTTTTGCTTCTCCTTCGGCTTCTGCTTCTTCTGTTTCTCCTGCCTGAATTTCTGGTTCTACTTCTTCTGCTGCTTCTCTTTCTGTTTCTGCTTATACTTCTGCTTCTGTTTCTGCTTCTTCTCTTTCGGTTTCTCTTGCTTCTGCTTCTTGTGCTTCTCCTGCTTCTCTTTCTGCTTCTCATTCCGCTTCTGCTTCTCTTTCTGCTTCTGATTCTCCTCCTTCTCCTTCTCCTACTTCTGCTTCTCCTTTAGCTTCTGCTTCTTCTGCTTCTCCTGCTTCTCCTTCTGCATCTCCTTCTGCTTGTTATGCTTCTACTTCTCCTTCTCCCTCTTCTGCTTCTCTTTCTGCTTCTGCTTCTTCTGATTCTCCAACTTCTCCTTCTGTTTCTGCTTCTCTTTCTGCTTCTGCATCTCCTTCTGCTTCACCTTCTGCTGCTCCTTCTCCTTCTTCTGTTTCTCCCTCTGCTTCTATTTCTGCTTCTTATGCTTCTTCTTTTTCTTCTGCTTCTGCTTCTCCTGCTTCTGCTTCCTATGCTTCTACTGCTTCTTCTTCTGGTTCTGCTTCTTCTGCTTCTACTTCTCTTTCTGCTTCTGCTTCTCCTGCTTGTTTTTCTGCTTCTCCTGCTGCTTCTCCTTCTGCTGCTTCTTTTCCTACTCCTGTGCTTCTCTTTTTGCTTCTCCTTCTGCTTCTGCTTCTGCTTCTTCTGTTTCTCCTGCCTGAATTTCTGGTTCTACTTCTTCTGCTGCTTCTCCTTCTGCTTCTGCTTCTCCTTCTGCTAATGTTTCTGCTTCTTCTGCTTCTTCTTCTGCTTCTTGTCCTTCTCCTGCTTCTCTTTCTGCTTCTCATTCTGCTTCTGCTTCTCCTTCTGCTTCTCCTCCTTCACCTTCTCCTACTTCTGCTTCTCCTTCAGCTTCTTGTTCTTCTGCTTCTCCTGCTTCTCCTTCTGCATCTCCTTCTGCTTGTGCTTTTCCTTATGCTTCTGCTTCTCCTTCTCCTTCTTTTGCTTCTCCTTTTGTTTCTGCTTCTTCTGCTTTTCCTGCTTCTCCTCCTGCTTCTGTTTCTTCTGCTTCTCCTGCTTCTCCTTCTGCATCTTCTTCTGCTTCTCCTTCTCCTTCTTCTGCTTCTCCTTCTGATTCTCCTTTTGCTTCTTCTTCGTCTGCTTTACCTGCGTCTCTTTCTGCTTCTCCTTCTGTTTCTCCTTCTGTTTCTCCTTCTCCTTCTTGTTCTTCTGCTTTTCCTTCTGCTTCTGCTACAACTGCTTCTGCTTCTACTTCTTCTGTTTCTTCTGCTTCTCCTTCTGCTTTTGATTCTCTTTCTGCTTCTGCTTCTCGTTCTGCTTCTTAGTCTGCTTCTTCAGATTCTGCTTATTCTGCTTCTCCTGCTTCTCCTTCTGCTTCAGGTTCTCCTTCTGCTTCTTTACATTCTTATGCTTCTGCTTCTCCTGTTTATGCTTCTTCTGCTTTCCCTCCGTCTCTTCCTGCTTCTCCTTCTGTTTCTGCTTCTCCTTCTGCTTCTGCTTCTTGTCCTTCATGTGTTTCTTCTGCTTCTCAAGTTTCTGCATCCCTGCTTCTCCTTCTGCTGCTCTTTCTGCTTCTCCTGCTGCTTTTCCTTCTCCTGCTCCTTCTTCTGCTTCTCTTTCTGCTTCTCCTTCTGCTTCTTCTGCTTCTTCTGCTAATGCCTCTGCTTCTTCTGTTTCTTCTGCTTCTCCTTCTGCTTCTCCTTCTGCTTTTGCTTCTTTTTCTGCTTCTGCTTCTCCTTCTGCTTCTCCAGATTCTGCTTCTTCTGCTTCTCCTGCTTCTCCTTCTGCTTCAGGTTCTGCTTCTGCTTCTTCGGCTTCTTCTGCTCCTGGTTCTCCTGCTGATGCTTCTTCTGCTTCTCCTACTTCTCTTTCTGCTTCTCCTTCTGTTTCAGCTTCTCCTTCTGCTTCTGCTTCTTCTCCTTCCTATGTTTCTTCTGCTTCTGCTTCTCCTGCTTCTGCTTCTCCTGCTTCTCGTTGTGCTTCTCTTTCTGCTTCTCCTTCTCCTTCTTCTGCTTCTCCTTCTGCTTCTGCTTCTCCTTCTGCTTCTGCTTCTGCTTCAATTTCTCCTTCTGCTTCTCATTCTGCTTCTGCGTCTTCTGTTTATTCTGCTTCTCCTGCTTCTGCTTCTCCTGCTTCTCCTACTTCTCGTGCTGCTTCTACTTCTGCGTCTCTTTCTGCTTCTGCTTATCCTTTTGCTTCTCCTACTCCTAATCCTTCTCTTTCGCCTTCTCCTTCTCCTTCTTCTGCTTCTCCTGCTTCTCCTTCTGCATCTTCTTCTGCTTCAGCTTCTCCTTCTGCTGCTTCTTCTGCTTCTGCTTCTCCTGCTTCTGCTTCTCCCTCTGATTCTGCTTCTTATGCTTATTCTTTTTCTTCTGCTTCTGCTTCTCCTGCTTCTACTGCTTCTACTGCTTCTCCTTCTCCTTCTTCTTCTTCTTCTTCTTCTTCTTCTTCTTCTTCTTCTTGTTCTTGTTCTTGTTCTTGTTCTTCTTCTTCTTCTTCTTCTTCTTCTTCTTCTTCTTCTTCTTCTTCTTCTTCTTCTTCTTCTTCTTCTTCTCTTTCTGCTGCTTCTGCTTTTCCTGCTTCTTCTTCTTCTACTGCTTCTCTTTCTGCTTCTCATTCTGCTTCTGCTTCTCCTTCTGCT
>NW_012294928.1:0-5482 GCF_000151885.1 Dipodomys ordii
GTGTCCCGCTGTGTCCCCCCTGTGTCCCCCGCTTTGTCCCGCTGTGTCCCTCTGTGTCCCCTGCTGTGTCCCTTGCTGTGTCCACCTGTGTCCCCTGCTGTGTCCCGCTGTGTCCACTGCTGTGTCCCCACTGTGTCCCGCTGTGTCCAACTTGTGTCCCGCTGTGTCCCGCTGTGTCCCCCGCTGTGTCCTGCTTTGTCCCCCACTGTGTCCCGCTGTGTACCCCTCTGTGTCCCCCGCTGTGTCCCTCGCGGTGGCCCGCTGTGGCCCGCTGTGTCCCCCGCTGTGTCCCTGCTGTGCGCCGCTGTGTCCCGCTGTGTACCGCTGTGTCTACTGAGGTGTCCCCCGCTGAGTCCCGCTGTGTCCCAGCTGTGTCCAAATGAGTCCTCGTTGTGTCCCCTGCTGTGTCCCGCTGTGTCACCCCTGTGTCCCCCGCTGTGACCCAATGTGTCCCCCGCTGTGTCCCTCTGTGTCCCTCTGTGTACCCTGCTGTTTCCCGCTGTGTCCACTGCTGTGTCCCCACTGTGTCCCACTGTGTCCAACGCTGTGTCCAGCGCTGTGTCCCGCTGTTTCCTCCGCTGTGTCCCGCTGTGTCCCCCGCTGTGTCCCCCACTGTGTCCCTGATGTGTCCCGGCTGTGTCCCGCTGTGTCCCGCTGTGTACTGCTGTGTCCCCCGCTGAGTCCCGCTGTGTCCCCACTGTGACCCAATGTGTCCTCGCTGTGTCCCCCGCTGTGTCCCCCTGTGTCCCCCCTGTGTCTCCAGCTGTGTCCCGCTTTGTCCACTGCTGTGTCCCCACTGCTTGCCGCTGTGTCCAACGCTGTGTCCCGCTGTGTCCCGCTGTTTCCACTGCTGTGTCCCGATGTGTCCGCTGCTGTGTCCCCTGCTCTGTCACACTGTGTCCCCCACTGTGTCCTGCTTTGTACTGCTTTGTCCCCCACTGAGTCCTGCTGTGTCCCCGCTGTGTCCCAATTTTTCCTCGCTGTGTCCCCCGCTGTGTCCCGCTGTGTCCCCCTGTGTCCCCAGCTGTGTCCCGCTTTGTCCACTGCTGTGTCCCCACTGTGTCCAGCTGTGTCAACCACTGTGTCCCGCTGTGTCCCGCTGTGTACCCTGCTGTGTACCCCACTGTGTCCTGCTGTGTCAAGCTGTGTCCCGCTCTTTCCCCACTGTGTCCCGCTGTGTCCCCGCTGTGTGCCCGCTGTATCCCGCTGTGTACCCCACTGTGTCCAGCTGTGTCACCGCTGTGTTCCGCTGTGTCCCCTCTCAGTCCCACGCAATCCCCTGCTGTCCCCCACTGTGTTTCCGCTGTGTCCTCCGCTTTGTCCCGCTGTGTCCCCACAGTGTCGCCGTTGTGTCCCGCTGTGTCCCGCTGTGTACTGCTGTGTCCTCCGCTGAGTCCCGCTGTGTTCACGCTGTGTCCTAATGTGTCCTCCATGTGTCCCCCGGTGTGTCACGCTGTTTCCGCATTGTGTTTCCCCCTGTGTCCCGCTGTGTCCCCTGCTGTGTCCCCCGCTGTGTCCCGCTGTGTCCCCCGCTGTGTCCCAACTTGTCCCACTTTGTACTGCTGTGTCCCCTGCTGAGTCCCGCTTTGTCCACGTTGTTTCCCCCTATGTCCTCCTCTCTGTCCACCGCTGTGTCTAGCTGTGTCCCCCACTGTGTCCCACTGTGTCCTTCTGTGTCCCCCGCTGTGTCCCTTTGTATGCCCGCAGTGTCCCCACTGTGTCCCGCTGTGTCTTGCTGTGTTCCATGGTGTCCCGTTTGTCCCCCGCTATGTCCCCCGCTGAGTCCCCGCTGTGTCCCCGCTTTGTCCCGCTGTGTCCTTGCTGTGTCCCCCGCTGTGTCCTCCCATGTTCCTCGCTGTGTTTCCCGCTTTGTCCCCACTGTGCCCCGCTGTGTCCCGCTGTGTCCGGCTGTGTCCCGCTGTGTCCCCTACTGTGTCCCGTTGTTTCACCAGCTGTGTACCCCGCTGTGTCCCGCTGTGTCCCCACTGTATCGACGCTGGCTCCCGCTGGGTCCCGCTGGGTCCTCTCTGTGTTCCCTGCTGTGTCCCGCTGTGTCCCCCGCTGTGTCCTGCTTTGTCCCCCACTGTGTCCCGCTGTGTACCTCTCTGTGTCCCCCGCTGTTTCCCGCTGTGTCCCCTGCTGTGTCCCGCTGTGGCCTCCGCTGTGTCCCTGCTGTGCCCCGCTGTGTCCCGCTGTGTACCGCTGTGTCTACTGCTGTGTCCCACACTGAGTACCGCTGTGTCCCCGCTGTGTCCAAATAAGTCCTCGCTTTGTCCCCTGCTGTGTCCCGCTGTGTCCCCCCTTTGTCCCCCGATTTGTCCCGCTGTGTCCCTCTGTTTTCCCTTCTGTGTCCCCCGCTGTGTCCCTGATGTGTCCCCGCTGTGTCCCGCTGTGTCCCGCTGTGTACTGCTGTGTCCCCCGCTGAGTCCCACTGTGTACCCACTGTGTCCCGCTGTGTCCAACGCTGTGTCCCGCTGTGTCCCGCTGTGTCCCCCACTGTGTCCCGCTGTGTCCCCCGCTGTGTCCCTGATGTGTCCCCGCTGTGTCCCGCTGTGTCCCGCTGTGTACTGCTGTGTCCCCCGCTGAGTCCCGCTGTGTCCCCCCTGTGTCCCAATGTGTCCTCGCTGTGTCCCACGCTGTGTCCCGCTGTGTCCCCTCTGTGTCCCCCGCTGTGTCCCGCTGTGAGCCTCTGTGTCCCCTGCTCTGTCCACTGTGTCCCCAGCTGTGTTCTGCTGTGTACTGCTTTGTCCACTGCTGAGTCCCGCTGTGTCCCCGCTGTGTCCCAATGTTTCCTCGCTGTGTCCCCCGCTGTGTCCCGCTGTGTCCCCCTGTGTCCCCAGCTGTGTCCCGCTGTGTCCACTGCTGTGTCCCCACTGTGTCCCGCTGTGTCAACCGCTGTGTCCCGCTGTGTCCCGCTGTGTCGCCTGCTGTGTCCTCCACTGTGTCCCGCTGTGTCGTTGCTGTGTCCCCCGCTTTGTCCCACTGTGTACCCCGCTGTGTCCCGCTGTGTCCCGCTCTTTCCCCACTGTGTCCCGCTGTGTCCCCGCTGTGTGCCCGCTGTATACCGCTGTGTACCCCGCTGTGTCCAACTGTGTCACCGCTGTGTTCTGCTGTGTCCTCCGCTTTGTCCAGCTGTGTCCCCACAGTGTCGCCGCTGTGTCCCTCTGGGTCCCGCTGGGTCCTCTCTGTGTTCCCTGCTGTGTCCCGCTGTGTCCCCCGCTGTGTCCTGCTTTGTCCCCCACTGTGTCCCGCTGTGTACCCCTCTGTGTCCCCCGCTGTGTCCCACTGTGTCCCTCGCGGTGTCCCGCTGTGGCCCGCTGTGGCCCCCGCTGTGTCCCTGCTGTGCCCCGCTGTGTCCCGCTGTGTACCGCTGTGTCTACTGCTGTGTCCCCCGCTGAGTCCCGCTGTGTCCCAGCTGTGTCCAAATGAGTCCTCGTTGTGTCCCCTGCTGTGTCCCGCTGTGTCACCCCTGTGTCCCCCGCTGTGACCCAATGTGTCCTCGCTGTGTCCCCCGCTGTGTCCCTCTGTGTCCCTCTGTGTACCCTGCTGTTTCCCGCTGTGTCCACTGCTGTGTCCCCACTGTGTCCCACTGTGTCCAACGCTGTGTCCAGTGCTGTGTCCCGCTGTTTCCCCCGCTGTGTCCCGCTGTGTCCCCCGCTGTGTCCCCCGCTGTGTCCCTGATGTGTCCCCACTGTGTCCCGCTGTGTCCCGCTGTGTACTGCTGTGTCCCCCGCTGAGTCCCGCTGTGTCCCCACTGTGACCCAATGTGTCCTCGCTGTGTCCCCCGCTGTGTCCCGCTGTGCCCCCCTGTGTCTCCAGCTGTGTCCCGCTTTGTCCACTGCTGTGTCCCCACTGTGTCCCGCTGTGTCCAAAGCTGTGTCCCGCTGTGTCCCGCTGTTTCCACCGCTGTGTCCCGATGTGTCCGCTGCTGTGTCCCCTGCTAGGTCACACTGTGTCCCCCACTGTGTCCTGCTTTGTACTGCTTTGTCCCCCGCTGAGTCCTGCTGTGTCCCCGCTGTGTCCCAATTTTTCCTCGCTGTGTCCCCCGCTGTGTCCCGCTGTGTCCCCCTGTGTCCCCAGCTGTGTCCCGCTTTGTCCACTGCTGTGTCCCCACTGTGTCCAGCTGTGTCAACCACTGTGTCCCGCTGTGTCCCGCTGTGTCCCCTGCTGTGTCCCCCACTGTCCCGCTGTGTCGTTGTTGTGTCCCCCGCTGTGTCCCGCTGTGTACCCCGCTGTGTCCCGCTGTGTCAAGCTGTGTCCCGCTCTTTCCCCACTGTGTCCCGCTGTGTCCGCGCTGTGTGCCCGCTGTATCCCGCTGTGTACCCCGCTGTGTCCAGCTGTGTCGCCGCTGTGTCCCGCTGTGTCCCGCTGTGTACTGCTGTGTCCTCCGCTGAGTCCCGCTGTGTTCACGCTGTGTCCTAATGTGTCCTCCATGTGTCCCCCGGTGTGTCACGCTGTTTCCGCACTGTGTTTCCCGCTGTGTCCCACTGTGTCCCGCTGTGTCCCCTGCTGTGTCCCCCGCTGTGTCCCCTGCTGTGTCCCCTGCTGTGTCCCAACTTGTCCCACTTTGTACTGCTGTGTCCCCTGCTGAGTCCCGCTTTGTCCACGTTGTTTCCCCCTATGTCCTCCTCTCTGTCCACCGCTGTGTCTAGCTGTGTCCCCCACTGTGTCCCGCTGTGTCCTTCTGTGTCCCCCGCTGTGTCCCTTTGTATGCCCGCAGTGTCCCCACTGTGTCCCGCTGTGTCTCGCTGTGTTCCGTGGTGTCCCGTTTGTCCCCCGCTATGTCCCCCGCTGAGTCCCCGCTGTGTCCCCGCTTTGTCCCGCTGTGTCCTTGCTGTGTCCCCCGCTGTGTCCTCCCATGTTCCTCGCTGTGTTTCCCGCTTTGTCCCCACTGTGCCCCGCTGTGTCCCGCTGTGTCCGGCTGTGTCCCGCTGTGTCCCCTACTGTGTCCCGTTGTTTCACCAGCTGTGTACCCCGCTGTGTCCCGCTGTGTCCCCACTGTATCAACGCTGTGTCCCGCTGGGTCCCGCTGGGTCCTCTCTGTGTTCCCTGCTGTGTCCCGCTGTGTCCCCCGCTGTGTCCTGCTTTGTCCCCCACTATGTCCCGCTGTGTACCTCTCTGTGTCCCCCGCTGTGTCCCGCTCTGTCCCCTGCTGTGTCCCGCTGTGTCCCACTGTGGCCTCCGCTGTGTCCCTGCTGTGCCCCGCTGTGTCCCGCTGTGTACCGCTGTGTCTACTGCTGTGTCCCACACTGAGTACCGCTGTGTCCCCGCTGTGTCCAAATAAGTCCTCGCTTTGTCCCCTGCTGTGTCCCGCTGTGTCCCCCCTTTGTCCCCCGATTTGTCCCGCTGTGTCCCTCTGTTTACCCTTCTGTGTCCCCCGCTGTGTCCCTGATGTGTCCCCGCTGTGTCCCGCTGTGTCCCGCTGTGTACTGCTGTGTCCCCCGCTGAGTCCCGCTGTGTCCCCACTGTGTCCCAATGTTTT
>NW_012294929.1:0-3611 GCF_000151885.1 Dipodomys ordii
CGGTATTCCCCGCTGTGTCGGGCTGTGTCCTCGCATTGTCCCCGCTCTGTCCCGCTGTGGACCCCTCTGTGACCAGCTGTGTCCCCGCTGTGTCCCGCTGTTTCCCCTGCTGTGTACCCCGCTGTGTCCCGTTGTGTCCTGCTGTGTCCCGCTGTGTCCCTTTGTGTCCTAGATGTGTCCCCGCTGTGTCCCGCTGTGTACCCTGCTGTGTCCAGCTATGTCCCCACTGTGTTCCGCTGGGCCAGCTGTATCCTCGCTGTGTTTCCCGCTGTGTCCAGGTGAGTCCCCGCTGTATCCCGCTGTGTCCCCGGCTTTGACCCCCTGTGCCCCGCTGTGACCCCCGCTGTGTCACGCTGTGTCCAACTATGTCCCGCTGTGTCCTTGCTGTGTCCCCACAGTGTCCCGCTGTGTACCCCGTTGTGTCCAGCTCTGTCCCTGCTGTGTCCCGCTGTGTCCTCTCTGTCTCCCAGCTGTGCCCTCCGCTGTGTCCCCCGCTTTGTCCCGCTGTGTTCCCCACTCTGTCCCCTGGTGTGTCCCACTATGTCGCCCGCTTTGTCCCCGCTGTGTTCCTGCTGTGTCCCGCTGTGTCCCGCTGTGTCCCTCTGTGTACCGTTGTGTCCTCGCTGTGTCCCCACTGTGTCACAGGTATGTCCCCCGCGGTGTCCCTCTGTGTCCCACTGTGTCCCACTCTGTTGCCCCTTTGTCCCCGCTGTGTCACCGCTGTGTCCCGCGGTGTCCCGCAGTGTCCTACTGTGTCCCGTGGTGTCCGGCTTTGTCCCCCGTTTCATCCCCTGCTGAGTCCCGCTGTGTCCCCACTGTGTCCCGCTGTGTCCCCAGCTGTGTACCACGGTGTCCTGCTGTGTCTCGCTCTGTCCCCGCTGTGTCCTGCTGTGTCCCCCACTGAGTCCCCTGCTTTGTCCCGCTCTGTTCCCCGCTGTGTCCCCGCTCTGTCCCGCTGTGTCCCGCTGTGTCCCACGCTGTGTACCCCACTGTGTCCCTGCTGTGTCTCGCTGTGTCCTCGCAGTGTCCCCTGTTTTGTACCACTGTGTCCTCCGCTGTGTCCCCCAATGTGTTCCGCTGTGTCCCCCGCTGTGTCCCCGTTATGTCCCCGCCGTGTCCCGCTGTGTTCCGCTGTGTCTCCCACTGTTTCCCCTGCTGTGTCCCCACTGTGTCCCACTTGGGTCCCGCTGGGTCCCGCTGGGTCCCCCACTATGTCCCTGCTGTGTCCCCGCTGTGTCCCTCTTTGACCGCTGTGTACCCCACTGTGTCCCGCTGTGTCCCCGCTGGGTCCCGCTGGGTCCCGCTGTGTCCCCTGCTTTGTCCCGCTCTGTCCCCGCAGTTTCCCCCGATGTGTCCCACTGTGTCGCGTGGTGTTCCGCTTTGTCCCCCGCTGAGTCCCTTCTGTGTCCCCGCTATGTCCCGCTGTGTCCTGCTGTGTCCCCGCTGTGTCCTGCTGTGTACCCCGCTGTGTCCAGCTGTGTCCCCGCTGAATCCCGCTGTGTCTCCACTGTGTCCCCAGCTGTGACCCGCTGTGTCCCCCTGTGTCCCCCGCTGTGTCCTCGCTTTGTCCCCGCTGTGTCAGGCTGTGTTCCCGTTGTCCCCATGTGTGTCCGCGCTGTCCCCCGCTCTGTCCCGCTGTGTCCCGCAGTGTCCCCGCTGTTCCCCGCTGTGTCCCGCTATGTCTCTGATGTTTCCCCGCTGTGTCCCGCTGTGTCCTGCTGTTTCCCGCTGTGTCCCACTGTGTCCCCGCTATGTTTCGCTGTGTCCCACTGTGTCCCCCACTATGTCCCGCTGTGTCCCCTCTGTCCCCCACTGTGTCCCCTGCTGTGTCCCGCTGTGTCCCGCTGTTTCCCCCCTGTGTCCCTGTGTGTCCACTGCTGTGTCCCCGCTGTGTCCCCGCTGTGTCCCGCTGTGTACCCCGCTGTGTCCTGTTGTGTCCCATTGTATCCCCGCTGTGTCCCGCTGTGTCCTGCTGTGTCCTCGCTCTGTTCCCCTCTGTGTCCTGCTGTGTCCCCGATGTGCCCCACTGTGTCCCGCTGTGTCACGCTGTGTTCCCCATTGTGTCCCGCTGTTTCCTCCACTATGTCCCGCGCTGTTTCCCGCTGTGTCCCCCGCTGTGTCCCCCGCTGTGTCCCGCTGTGTCCTGCTGTTTCCCACTGTGTCCCGCTTTGTCCCGTTGTGTCCTCTCTGTGTCCCCGCTGTGTCCCGCTGTGTCCCGGCTGTGTCCCGCTGTGTCCCCCGCTGTGACCCGCTGTGTCCCGCTGTGTCCCCCGCTGTGACCCGCTGTGTCCTGAAGTGTCCTTCTGTGTCCCACTGTGTCCCACATTGTCCTCGCTGTGTCCCCACAGTGTCCCGCTGTGTACCCCTTGTGTCCATCACTGTCTCAGCTGTTTCCTGCTGTGTCCCGATGTGTCCTCGCTGTTTCCCCGCTGTGTCCTCCGCTGTATCCCCCGCTTTGTCCCGCTGTGTCCCCCACTGTTTCCCCCGCTGTGTCCCCGCTGTGTCCCTGCTTGGTCCCGCTGTGTCCCACTGTGTCTTCGATTGTCCCCCGCTGTGTCCCCGCTGTGTCCCCCGCTATGTCCTCCGCTGGGTCCCACTTTGTCCTCCGCTGTGTCCCGCTGTGTCCCTGCTGTGTTTTGCTGTGTCCCACGCTGTGACCCCGCTGTGTCCCGCTGTACCCACCGCTATGTCCCGCTGTGTATCGCTGTGTCCGCCACTTTGTACCCGCTGTCTCCCCCGCTGTGTCCAGCTGTGTCCCCCGCTGTGTCCCCCGCTGTTTCCCCACTGTGTCCCGCTGTGTCCCCCTCTGTGTCCCCGCTGTGTCCCCATTGCTTCAGGTTTGTCCCCGCTGTCCACCGTTGTGTCCCCCGCTTTGCCCCTGCTGTTTTCCCGCTGTGTCCCGCTGTGTCACCGCTGTGTCCCGCTGTGAGCCCGCTGTGTCCCTGCTGTGTGCCGCTGAGTCCCGCTGTGTCCCCCTCTGTGTCCCCGCTCTGTCCCGCTGTGTCCCCCGCTGTGTCCCCGCTCTGTCCCCACTGTGTCAAGCTGTGTCCTGCTGTGTCCTCGCTTGTCCCCTGCTCTGTCCCAATGTGTGCCCCGTTGTGTCCCCCGTTGTGTCCCCGTTGTTCCCCAGTGTGTCCCTGCTGTGCCCCGCTGTGTCCTAGCTGTGTCCCGCTTTGTCCCGCTGTGTCCCCTGCTGTGTCCCACTATGTACCTGCTGTGTCCCCGCTGTGTCCTGCTGTGTCCCTGCTGTGTCCCGCTGTGTCCCGCTGTGTTCCCGCTGTGTCCCGCTGTGTCCCGCTGTGTCCCCGCTGTGTCCCCCGCTGTGTCCCGCTGTGTCCCCGCTGTGTCCCACTGTGTCCCCTGCTGTGTCCCGCTGTGTCCCCAGCTGTGTCCCGCTGTGTCCCCCACTGTGTCCAGCTGTGTCCCCCTCTGTGTCCCACTGTGTCCACCTCTGTGTCCCTGCTGTGTCCCGCTGTGTACCCCGCTGTGTCCCGTTGTGTCCCATTGTATCCCCACTGTATCTCACTGTGTCCTCGCTAAGTTCCCCGCTGTGTCCCGCTGTGTCCCCGTTGACACCCCCTGTGTCCCGCTGTGTCACGCTGTGTACCCCG
>NW_012294930.1:0-5481 GCF_000151885.1 Dipodomys ordii
CGCTGTGTTCCGCTGTGTCCCCCGCTGTGTCCCCCGCTGTGTCTTCGCTGTGTCCCGCTGTGTCCTCACTGGGTCTGCCGCTGTGTCCCCCGCTGTGTCCCGCTGTGTCCCGCTGTGTCCTGTTCTGTCCCTGCTGTGTCCTGCTGTGTTCCGCTGTGTGCCCGCTGTGAGCCCGCTGTGTCTCGCCATGTACTCCGTTGTGTCCATCTGTGTCACCACTGTGTCCCGCTGTGTCCCCTCTCGGTCTCTGCTGTCCCCTGCTGTGTCCCCCGCTGTGCCCCGCTGTGTCCCGCTGTGTCCCGCTGTGTCCCGCTCTGTCCCTGCTGTGTCCCGCTGTGTCCTGCTGTGTCCTCGTTGTGTTCCCCGCTGTCTCCCACTCTGTCCCCTGCTGTGTCTCACGCTTTGTCCCCGCTGTGTCCCACTGTGTCCCGCTGTGTCCCGCTGTGCCCCCTCTGTGTCCCGTTGTGTCCACAGATGTGTACCACGCTGTGTAACGCTGTATCCCCGCTGTATCGACGCTGTGTCCCACTGTGTCCCGCTGTGTGCCCGCTGTGTCCCGCTGTGTCCCCTCTCTGTCTCCGCTGTCCCCCGCTGTGTCCCCCACTTTGTCCCACTGTGTCCCGCCGTGTCCCCCGCTTTGTCCTGCTGTGTCCCCGCTTTGTCCCCGGCTGTGTCCCACTCTGTTCCGCTGTGTCCTCGCTTTGTCCCCCGCTGTGTCCCACTGTGTCCGCGCTGTGTCCCAAGCTGTGTCCCGCTGTGTCCCGCTGTGTCCCCCGCTGTGTCCCGCTATGTTCCCGCAGTGTCCCCGCTGTGTCCCGCTGTGTCCCGCTATGTCCTCGCTGTGTCCCCCGCTGTTTCCCGTTGTGTCCCCAGCTGTATACCCCGCTGTGTCCTGCTGTGTCCCCGCTTATCGACGCTGTGTCCCGCTGGGTCCCGCTGGGTCCTCCCTGTGTTCCCCGCTGTGTCCCGCTGTGTCCTCCCTGTGTCCCGCTGTGTCTACTGCTGTTTCCCTACTGTGTCCCGCTGTGTCTCGCTCTGTCCCGCTGTGTCCTCGCTGTGTACCCCACTGTGTATCTCTATGTTCCCGCAGTGTTCCCGCTGTGTCCCGCTGTGTCCTCGCTATGTCCCCCGCTCTGTCCTGCTCTGTTCCTCGCTGTGTTTCCCGCTTTGTCCACGCTGTGCCCTGCTGTGTCCCGCTTTGTCCCGCTGTGTCCCGCTGTGTCCCCCGCTGTGTCCCCCGCTGTGTCCTCGCTGTGTCCCCCACTGTGTCCCGCTATATCCTCGCTGCGTCACCTGCTGTGTCCCGCTGTGTCCCCCGCTCTGTCCCGCTGTGTCCTGCTGTGTCCCGCTCGGTCCCTGCTGTGTCCCACTGTGTCCCGCTGTGTCTCCGCTGTGTGCCCGCTGTGTCCGGCTTTGTACTCTGTTGTGTCCAGCTGTGTCACCGCTGTGTCCCGCTGTGTCCCCTCTCTGTCCCCGCTGTCCCCCGCTGTGTTCCCTGCTGTGTCCCGCTCTGTCCCGCTGTTCCCCCGCTTTGCCCCGCTGTGTCCCTGCAGTGTTCCCGCTGTGTCCCGCTGTGTCACACTGTGTCCCATGGTGTCCCTCTTTGTCACCCGCTGTGACCCCAGCTATGTTCCCGCAGTTTCCCGCTGTGTCCCGCTGTGTCCCGCTGTGTCCTCACTGTGTCCCCCGCTGTGTCCCGTTGTGTCCCCGCTCTACCGACGCTGGGTCCCGCTGGGTCCCGCTGTGTCCTCCCTGTGTTTCCCGCTGTGTCCCGCTGTGTCACCGCTATGTGCCCGCTGTGTCCCGCTGTGTACTCTGTTGTGTCCAGCTGTGTCACCGCTGTGTTCCACTGTGTTCTCGCTGTGTCCCCCTCTGTGTCCCTTTGTGACCCCGGTTGAGTACCCCGCTGTGTCCCGCTGTGTCTCCGCTGTTTCAACGCTGGGTCCCGCTGGATCCCGCTGGGTCCTCGCTTTGTTCCCCGCTGTGTCCCACTGTGTACCCCTCTTTGTCCCCCGCTGTGTCCCTCTGTGTTCCGCTGTGCACTGCTGTGTCCCCCGCTGAGTCCCGCTGTGTCCCCGATGTGTCCCAATGTGTCCTCGCTGTGTCCCCCGCTGTGTCCCCCGCTGTGTCCCGCTCTGTCGCCTCTGTGTCCCAAGCTGTGTCCTGCTGTGTCCCGCTGTGTACCCCGAGGTTTCCCGCTATGTTCCTACAGTGTCCCCGCTGTGCCACGCTGTATCCACCTGTGTCCCCCGCTGTTTCCCGCTGTGTCCCGCTGTGTCCCCCGATGTGTCCCCCGCTGTGTCCCGCTGTGTCCAACGCTCTGTCCTGCTGTGTCCCGCTGTGTCCCCCGCTGTGTAACGCTTTGTCCCCGCAGGCTCACCGCTGTTTCCTGCTGTGTTTCGGTGAATTCCATGGTGTCCGGCTTTGTCCCCCGCTGTGTCCCCCGCTTAGTCCCCTCTGTGTCGCCGCTGTGTCCCGCTGTGTCCTCGCTGTGTCCTCTGCTGTCTCCCCCTTTATCCCCCGCTGTGTCGCGCTGTGTCCCGCTGTGTCCTCGCTGTGTCCCTCGCTGTGTCCCGCTGTGTCCCGCTGTGTCCCGCTGTGCCCCCACTGTGTCCCGCTGTGTCCCAAGCTGTGTCCCCCTGTGTCCCGCTGTGTCCTTGCTGTGTCCCCCCTTGTGTTTCGCTGTTTCCTCGCTGTGTCCCCCCCGTGTGCCGTTGTGTCCCCAGCTGTGTACCCCGTTGTGTCCCGCTGTGTCCCCGCTGTATCAACGCTGTGTCCCGCTGTGTCCCGCTGTGTCCTCGCTGTGTACCGCTCTGTACCCCTCTGTGTCCCCTGCTGTGTCCCGCTGTGTCTCCCTCTGTTTTCTGCTGTGTCCTGCTGTGTCCCCCCTGTGTCCCGCTGTATCCCGCTGTATTCCGTGGTGTCCCGTTTGTCCCCCGCTGTGTCCCCTGCTGAGTCCCCGCTTTGTCCCCGCTGTGACCCGCTGTGTCCCACTGTGTCCCTCTGTGTCCCGCTATGTCCCCCACTGTGTCCCGTTGTGTCCCCAGCTATGTACCCTGCTGTGTCACGCTGTGTCCCCGCTGTATCGACGCTGTGTCCCGCTGTGTACTCTCTGTGTTCCACACTGTGTCCCGCTGTGTCGCCCGCAGTGTCCCCCGCTGTTTCCCGCTGTGTCCCCCGCTGTGTCCCTGCTGTGCCCCGCTGTGTCCCGTTGTGTACTGCTGTGTCCTCGCTGTGTCCCGCTGTGTACCCCTCTGTGTCCCCCACTGTGCCCCGCTGTGTCCCGATGTGTACTGCTGTGTCCCCCGCTGAGTCCCGCTGTGTCCCCCCTGTGTCCAAATGTATACTCGCTGTGTCCCCCGCTGTGTCCCGCTTTGTCCCCCTGTGTCCCCCGCTGTGTCCTGCTGTGTCCTCAATGTGTCCCCCGCTGTGTCCCGTTGTGTCCCCAGCTGTGTACCCCGCTGTGTCCCACTGTGTCCTCGCTGTATCGACGCTGTGTCCCGCTGTGTCCCGCTGTGTCCTCGCTGTGTTCCCCGCTGGTCCCGCTGTGTCCCCCGCTGTTTCCCCGCTGTGTCCCTCTATGTACCCCGCTGTGTATAGCTTTGTCTCTGATGTGTCTCGCTGTGTCTCACGCTCTGTCCCCCGCTGTGTCCCGCTGTGTCCCCCACTCTGTCCCGCTGTGTCCCGCTGTGTCCCCGCAGGGTCACCGCTGTTTCGCACTGTGTCCCGCTGTGTCAATGGTGTCCCGCTTTGTCCCCCGCTGTGTCCCCAGCTGAGTCCCCGCTGTGTCCCCGCTGTGTCCCTCTGTGTCCTCGCTGTGTCCGCCGCTGTCTCCCGCTCTGTCCCCCGCTGTGTCTCACGCTTTATCCCGTCTGTGTCCCACTCTGTCCTGCTGTGTCCCGCTGTGTCCACCACTGTGTCCCTTTGTGTCCCCAGCTGTGTAACCCGCTGTGTAACGCTGTGAATCCCGCTGTATCAAGGCTGGGTCCCGCTGGGTCCCGCTGTGTCCTTGCTCTGTTATTCGTGGTGTCCCCCTCTGTCCCCCACTGTGTCCCCTGCTCTGTCCTACTGTGTCCCCCGCTGTGTCCCGTTTTGTCCCGCTGTGTCCCCCACTGTGTCCCTGCTGTGTCCCTGTTGTGTCCCAGCTGTGTCACGCTGTGTCCTGCTGTGTCCCGTTGTGTCCCGCTATAACCCTGCTGAGTCCCCCTGTGTCCCCGCTGCGTCCTGTTGTGTCGTCGCTCTGTCCTCCGCTGTGTCCCACTGTGTCCTCTGCTGTGTCCCGCTGTGTCACTCTGTGTCCCGCTGTATCCCGCTGTGACCCCGCTGAGTCCCCGCTGTGTCCCCTGCTGTCTCCCACTCTGTCCCCCGCTGTGTCTCACGCTTTGTCCCCGCTGTGTCCCACTGTGTTCCGCTGTGTCCCGCTGTGCCCACGCTGTGTCCTGTTGTGTCCACAGCTGTGTACCACGCTGTGTAACGCTGTGTCCCCGCTGTATCTACGCTGTTCCTGGCTGTGTCCCGCTGTGTCCCCCGCTGTGTCCCCCGCTGTGTCCCACTGTGTCCTCACTGTGTCCCCCTCTGTGTCCCGCTGTGTCCCCCGCTATGTCCCGCTTTGTCAGCTGTGTCCCGCTCTGTCCCCGCTTTGTGCCCGCTATGTCCCGCTGTGTACTCCGTTGTGTCCAGCTGTGTCACCGCTGTGTCCCGCTGTGTCCTCTCTTTGTCTCCACTGTCCCCCGCTGTGTCCCCCGCTGTGTCCCGCTGTGTCCCGCTGTGTCCCCCGCTTTGTCCCGCTGTGTTGATGCAGTGTTCCCTCTGTGTCCTGCTGTGTCACACTGTGTCCCATGGTGTCCCGCTTTTTCCCCCGCTGTTTCCCCCGCTGAGTCCCCTTTGTGTCCCCACTGTGTCCCGCTGTGTCCCGCTGTGTCCTAGCTGTGTCCCCCGCTGTGTCCCGCTGTGTCCCGCTGTGTCCTCGCTGTGTCCCCCGCTGTCTCCCGCTCTGTCCCCCGCTGTGTCTCACGCTTTATCCCTTCCGTGTCCCACTCTGTCCCGCTGTGCCCACACTGTGTCCCGTTGTGTCCACAACTGTGTATCCCGCTGTGACCCCGCTGAGTCCCCGCTGTGTCCCCGCTGTGTCCCCCGCTGTCTCCCACTCTGTCCCCCGCTGTGTCTCACGCTTTGTCCCCGCTGTGTCCCACTGTGTCCCGCTGTGTCCCGCTGTGCCCACACTGTGTCCCGTTGTGTCCACAGCTGTGTACCACGCTGTGTAACTCTGTGTCCCCGCTGTATCTACGCTGTTCCTCGCTGTGTCCCGCTGTGTCCCCCGCTGTGTCCTCCACTGTGTCCTTGCTGTGTCCCCAGCTGTGTCCCACTTTGTCCTAGCTGGGTCCCCCGCTTGTCCCGCTGTGTCCCCCGCTGTGTCCCACTGTGTGCGCGCTGTGTCCCGCTATGTACTCCGTTGTGTCCAGCTGTTTCACCGCTGTGTCC
>NW_012294931.1:0-3315 GCF_000151885.1 Dipodomys ordii
GGTTCTCCTTGTTCTTCTCCAGATTCTGCTTCTTCTGCTTCTCCTGCTTCTCCTTCTGCTTTAGGTTCTGCTTTTGCTTCTTCGGCTTCTTCTGCTTCTATTTCTGCTTCTCCTTCTGTTTCTGCTTCTCTTTCTGCTTCTGCTTCTTCTCCTTCTTCTATTTCTTCTGATTCTGCTTCTCCTGCTTCTCCTTCTGTTTCTCTTTATGCTTCTCCTTCTGCTTCTCCTTCTTCTGCTTCTACTACTGCTTCTGCTTCTCCTTCTGCATCTTCTTCTGTTTCAATTTCTCCTTCTTCTGCTTTTCATTCTGCTTCTGCTTCTCCTGCTTCTGCTTCTTCTGCTTCTCCTGCTTCTCCTTCTCATTCACCTTCTCTTTCTGCTTCTGCTTATCCTTCTGTTTCTCCTACTCCTAATCCTTCTCTTTCTCCTTCTCCTTCTTCTTCTTCTTCTGCTTCTCCTGCTGCTTCTTCTTCTGCTTCTTCTGCTTTTTCTGTTTCTTCTTCTTCTGCTTCAGCTTCTGCTTCTTCTGCTTCTACTTTTGCTTCTGCTTCTCCGTCTGCTTCTGCTTCTGCTCTTCTCCTTCTTCTGTTTCTTCTGCTTCTGCTTCTCCTGCTTCTTCTTCTTCTTCTTCTCCTACTTCTCCTTCTGCTTCTCCGTCTCATTCTCCTTCTCCTTCAATTTCTCCTTCTTGTGCTTCTCATTCTGCTTCTGCTTCTGCTTCTCCTGCTTCTGCTTCTTCTGTTTCTCCTTCTGCTACTCTTTCTGCTTCTGATTCTCCTTCTTCTCCTCCTACTCCTAATCCTTCTCTTTCTCCTTCTTCTTCTTCTGCTTCTCGTTCTGCTTCTGCTTCTTCCACTTGTTCTGTTTCTTCTGCTTCTGCTTTTCCAGCTTCTGCTGCTTCTGCTTTTCCTTCTGCTTCACGTTCTCCTTCTGGTTCTTGGGCTTCTTCTGTTTCTTCTGCTTCTGCTTCTCCTGCTACTGCTTCTTCTGCTTCTCTTTCTGCTTCTCCTTCTGCTTCTGCTTCTCCTTCTGCTCCTTCTCCTTCTTCTGTTTCTTCTTCTGCTGCTGATTTTCCCGCTTCTGCTTCTTCTGCTTCTCCTGCTTGTCCTTCTCCTTCTGCTTCTCCTTCTTCTGCTGCTCTTTCTGCTTCTGCTTCTGCTTCTTCTGATTCTCCAACTTCTCCTTCTTCTTCTCCTTCTGTTTCTGCTTCTCTTTCTGCTTCTGCGTCTCCTTCTGCTTCACCTTCTGCTGCTCCTTCTCCTTCTTCTGTTTCTCCCTCTGCTTCTGCTACTTATGCTTCTTCTTTTTCTTCTGTTTCTGCTTTTCCAGCTTCTGCTGCTTCTCCTTCTCCTTCTGCTTCAGGTTCTCCTTCTGGTTCTTGGGCTTCTTCTGTTTTTTCTGCTTCTGCTTCTCCTGCTACTGCTTCTCATGCTTCTCTTTCTGTTTCTCCTTCTGCTTCTGCTTCTCCTTCTGCTCCTTCTCCTTCTTCTGTTTCTTCTTCTTCTTCTTCTTCTGCTTCTCCCGATTCTACTTCTTCTGCTTCTCCTGCTTTTCCTTCTCCTTCTGCTTCTCCTTCTCCTTCTTCTGCTCTTTCTGCTTCTGCTTCTGCTTTTTCTGATTCTCCAACTTCTCCTTCTTCTTCTCCTTCTGTTTCTGCTTCTCTATCTGCTTCTGCATCTCCTTCTGCTTCACCTTCTGCTGCTCCTTCTCCTTCTTCTGTTTCTCCCTCTGCTTCGGCTACTTATGCTTCTTCTTTTTCTTCTGCTTTTGCTTCTCCTGCTTCTTCTGCTTCTCCTGCTTCTCTTTCTGCTTCTGCTTATCCTTCTGTTTCTCCTACTCCTATTCCTTCTCTTTCTCCTTCTTCTTCTTCTGCTTCTCCTGCTTCTCCTTCTTCTGCTTCTTCTGCTTTTTCGGTTTCTTCTTCTTCTTCTGCATCACCTTTTGCTTCTTCTGCTTCTCCTTATGGTTCTGCTTCTCCTTCTGCTTCTGCTCTTCTCCTTCTTCTGCTTCTGCTTCTCCTGCTTCTTCTTTTTCTGCTTCTCCTACTTCTCCTTCTGCTTCTCCGTCCTATTCTCCTTCTCCTTCAATTTCTCCTTCTTGTGCTTCTCATTCTGCTTCTGCTTCTCCTGCTTCTGCTTCTTCTGTTTCTCCTTCTGCTTCTCTTTCTGCTTCTAATTCTGCTTCTGCTCCTCCTACTCCTAATCCTTCTCTTTCTCCTTCTTCTTCTTCTGCTTCTCGTTCTGCTTCTGCTTCTTCTGCTTGTTCTGTTTCTTCTGCTTCTGCTTTTCCAGCTTTTGCTGCTTCTGCTTCTCCTTCTGCTTCAGGTTCTCCTTCTGGTTCTTGGGCTTCTTCTGTTTCTTCTGCTTCTCCTGCTACTGCTTCTTCTGCTTCTTCTGCTTATCTTTCTGCTTGTCCTTCTGCTTCTGCTTTTCCTATTGCTCCTTCTCCTTCTCCTTCTTCTGTTTCTTCTTCTTCTTCTTCTTCTTCTTCTTCTTCTTCTTCTTCTTCTTCTTCTTCTTCTTCTTCTTCTTCTTCTTCTTCTTCTTCTTCTTCTTCTTCTTCTTCTTCTTCTTCTTCTTCTTCTTCTTCTTCTTCTTCTTCTTCTTCTACTTCTTCTTCTTCTATTTCTGCTTTTCCTTCTCCTTCTCCTTCTTCTGATTCTCCTTCTGTTCTGCTTCTCCTTCTGCTTCTGCTTCTTCTATTTCTGTTTCTCCTGCTTCTGCTTCTTCTGATTCTCATTCTTCTTCTCTTTCTCCTACGATTTCTCTTTCTTCTGCTACGCTTTCTGCTTCTCAGTCTGCTTCTTCTGTTTCTTCTGCTTCTGCCTCTCCTGATTCTGCTTCTTCTGCTTCTACTGCTTCTCCTTATGCTTCTCCTTCTTCTCCTTCTTCTTCTTCTTCTTCTTCTTCTTCTTCTTCTTCTTCTTCTTCTTGTACTTCTTATTCTTCTTCTTCTTCTTCTTGTTATTCTTGTTCTTCTGATTAATCATCTTATAAATCTTCTGGATATGCAAGAAATGCTTCTTCAGGCGATAGAGGTTGACTTTCTGGCAGTTATAATGCTTCCAACAGAGATTCAGCAGAAGAAGAAGATGAAGCAATATAAAAATGCTACTATACAAAAAAAAACTAGCAAAGAAAAAGAATATAATGCTTCAGGGGTGATCCAAAGAATCGGAAGAAGAAAAAGGTGGAAAATAAGCAAATAAAGCTGTAGCAGATATACTACAAATAAAGATGAATAAAAAAAAAATAAAAAAAATGAAAAAACAGAAAAACTGCTAACAAAGCAAAATATGCAAAAAAAAATAAGCAA
>NW_012294932.1:0-2165 GCF_000151885.1 Dipodomys ordii
TCTGCTGCGCTTTCTCTCTCATCTGCTTTTCTTTCTCCTGCTCGTCTCTGCTTCTCTTTCTGCTTCTCGTTCTCCTTCTCCTTCTCCTTCTCGTTCTTCTGCTATTCCTTCTTCTTCTCCTTCTTCTTCTGCATCTTCTGCTTCTTCTGCTACTGCCTCTGCTTCTTCTGTTTCTCCTTCTGCTTCTCCTTCTGCTTTTGCTTCTCTTTCTGCTTCTGCTTCTCCTTCTGCTTCTCCAGATTCTGCTTCTTCTGCTTCTCCTGCTTCTCCTTCTGCTTCAGGTTCTGCTTCTGCTTCTTTGGCTTATTCTGCTTCTGCTTCTCCTGCTGCTGCTTCTTCTGCTTCTCCTGCTTCTCTTTCTGCTTTTCCTTCTGTTTCTGCTTCTCCTTCTGCTTCTGCTTCTTCTCCTTCTGTTACTTCTGCTTCTGCTTCTCCTGCTTCTGCTTCTCCTGCTTCTCCTTCTGCTTTTATTTCTGCTTCTCCTTCTCCTTATTCTGCTTCTCCTTCTGCTTCTGCTTCTCCTTCTGCATCTGCTTCAATTTCTCCTTCTGCTGCTCATTCTGCTTCTACGTCTTCTGTTTCTTCTGCTTCTCCTGCTTCTGCTTCTCCTGCTTCTCCTACTTCTCGTGCTGCTTTTCCTACTGCGTCTCTTTCTGCTTCTGCTTATCCTTTTGCTTCTCCTACTCCTAATCCTTCTCTTTCGCCTTCTCCTTCTTCTTCTTCTGCTTCTCCTGGTGCTTCTGCTTCTGCTTATTCTACTATTTCTGTTTCTTCTGCTTCTGCTTCAGATTGTGCTTCTTCTGTTTCTCCTTCTGCTTCTGATTCTGCTTCTGCTTCTTCGGCTTCTCCTGTTTCTTCTGCTTCTGCTTCTCCTGCTTCTCCTGCTTCTCTTTCTGCTTCTCCTTCGTCTTCTGCTTCTCCTTCAGCTTCTGCTTCTGCTCTTCTCCTTCTTCTGTTTCTTTTGCTTCTGTTTCTTCTGCTTCTTCTTCTTCTATTTCTTCTGATTCTACTTCTGCTTCTCCTTCTTCTCCCCTTTCTGCTTCTACTTCTGCTTCTTCTGATTCTCCTGCTTCTCCTTCTTGTTCTCCTTCTGTTTCTGCTTCTCTTTCTGCTTCTCCTTCTCCTTCTGCTGCTCCTTCTCCTTCTCCTTCTTCTGCTTCTCCCACTGCTTCTGCTTCTGCTTCTTTTGCTTATTCTTTTTCTTCTGCTTCTGCTTCTCCTGCTTCTGCTTCTACTGCTTCTCCTTATGCTTCTCCTTATGCTGCTGCTTGTTCTTCTTCTTCCTCTTCTTCTTCTTCTTTTTCTTCTTCTTCTTCTTCTCTTTCTTCTGCTTCTGCTTTTCCTGCTTCTTCTGCTTCTACTGTTTCTCTTTCTGCTTCTCATTCTGCTTCTGCTTCTTTTCTGCTTCTCCTATTGCTTCTGTTGCACTTCCATATCCTTCTCCTTCTCTTACTTCTGCTTCTCCTTCTGCTTCTGCTTCTTCTGCTTATCCTGATTCTCTTTCTGCATCTTTTTCTGCTTCTGCTTCTCCTTCTGCTGCTTCTTCTGCTTCTGCTACTCCTTCTGCTTCTTCTTCTGATCTGATTCTCCTTCTACTTCTCTTTCTGCTGCTCCTTCTCCTTCTTCTGCTTCTCCCTCTGATTCTTCTTCTTATGCTTATTCTTATTCAACTACTTTTGCTTCTCCTGCTTCTGCTTCTACTTCTTCTCCATATGCTTCTCCTTCTCCTTCTTCTTCTTCTTCTTCTTCTTCTTCTTAATCTTCATCTTCATCATCATCTTCTTCTTCTTCTTCTTCTTCTTCTTCTTCTTCTTCTTCTTCTTCTTCTTCTCTTTTTTCCGCTTCTTCTTTTCCTGCTTCTTCTGCTTCTACTGCTTCTCTTTCTGCTTCTCATTCTGTTCTGCTTCTCCTTCTGCTTCTCCTATTGCTTCTGCGGCTCTTCCTTCTCCTTCTCCTACTTCTACTTCTCCTTCTGCTTCTGCTTCTTCTGCTTCTCCTGCTTCTCCTTCTTCTTCAGGTTCTGCTTCTGCTTCTTCGGATTCTTATGCTTCTGCTTCTCCTGCTTCTCCTACTTCTCGTGCTGCTTCTCCTTCTGCGTCTCTTTCTGCTTCTGCTTATCCTTTTGCTTCTCCTACTCCTAATCCTTCTCTTTCGCCTTCTCCGTC
>NW_012294933.1:0-5478 GCF_000151885.1 Dipodomys ordii
ATTTCTTCTGCTTCTGCTTCTCCTGCTTCTTCTTCTTCTGCTTCTCCTACTTCTCCTTCTGCTTCTCCGTCTCATTCTCCTTCTCCTTCAATTTCTCCTTCTTCTGCTTCTCATTCTGCTTCTGCTTCTGCTTCTCCTACTTCTGCTTCTTCTGTTTCTCCTTCTGCTTCTCCTTCTGCTTCTCTTTCTGCTTCTGATTCTCCTTCTGCTCCTCCTACTCCTAATCCTTCTCTTTCTCCTTCTTCTTCTTTTGCTTCTCGTTCTGCTTCTGCTTCTTCTCCTTGTTCTGTTTCTTCTGCTTCTGCTTTTCCAGCTTCTGCTGCTTCTGCTTGTCCTTCTGCTTCAGGTTCTCCTTCTGCTTCTTGGGCTTCTTCTGTTTCTTCTGCTTCTGCTTCTCCTGCTACTGCTTCTTCTGCTTCTCTTTCTGCTTCTCCTTCTGCTTCTGCTTCTCCTTCTGTTCCTTCTCTTTCTTCTGTTTCTTCTTCTTCTGCTTCTCCCGCTTCTGCTTCTTCTGCTTCTCCTGCTCCTTCTTCTCCTTCCCTTTCTGCTTCTGCTTCTGCTTCTTCTGATTCTCCAACTTCTCCTTCTTCTTCTCCTTCTGTTTCTGCTTCGCTTTCTGCTTCTGCATCTCCTTCTGCTTCACCTTCTGCTGCTCTTTCTCCTTCTTCTGTTTCTCCCTCTGCTTCTGCTTCTTATGCTTCTTCTTTATCTTCTGCTTCTGCTTCTCCTGCTTCTGCTTCTTATACTTCTACTGCTTCTTCTTCTGCTTCTGCTTCTTCTGCTTCTACTTCTCTTTGTGCTTCTGCTTCTCCTGCTTGTTTTTCTGCTTCTTCTGCTGCTTCTCCTTCTGCTGCTTCTTCTACTTCTCCTTCTCCTTCTCTTTTTGCTTCGCCTTCTGCTTCTGCTTCTGCTTCTTCTGTTTCTCCTGCCTGAATTTCTGATTCTACTTCTTCTGCTGCTTCTCCTTCTGCTTCTGCTTCTACTTCTGATTCTGATTCTGCTTCTTCTGCTTCTTCTCTTTCGGCTTCTCCTGCTTCTGCTTCTTGTGCTTCTCCTGCTTCTCTTTCTGCTTCTCATTCCGCTTCTCCTTCTGCTTCTGCTTCTCCTCCTTCTCCTTCTCCTACTTCTGCTTCTCCTTCACCTTCTGCTTCTTCTGCTTCTCCTTCTGCTTGTGCTTGTCCTTATGCTTCTTCTGCCTCTGCTTCTCCTTCTCCTTCTTTTGCTTCTCCTTTTGCTTCTGCTTCTTCTGCTTTTCCTGCTTCTCCTTCTGCTTCTGCTTCTTCTGCTTTTCCTTCTGCATCTTCTTCTGCTTCTCCTTCTCCTTCTTCTGCTTCTCCTTCTGATTCTCCTTCTGCTTCTTCTTCTTCTGCTTTACCTGCTTCTCTTTCTGCTTCTCCTTCTGCTTCTCCTTCTGTTTCTCCTTCTCCTTCTTGTTGTTCTTCTGCTTTTCCTTCTGCTTCTCGTTCTGCTTCTGCTACAACTGCTACTGCTTCTACTTCTTCTGTTTCTTCTGCTTCTCCTTCTGATTTTGATTCTCTTTCTGCTTCTGCTTCTCCAGATTCTGCTTCTTCTACTTCTCGTGCTTCTCCTTCTGCCTGAGGTTCTCCTTCTGCTTCTTCGGATTCTTATGCTTCTGCTTCTCCTGCTTCTGCTTCTTCTGCTTCCCCTCCTTCTATTTCTGTTTCTCCTTCTGTTTCTGCTTCTTCTTCTGCTTCTGCTTCTTGTCCTTCTCCTGTTTGTTCTGCTTATGCTTCTCCTGTTTCTGCATCTCCTGCTCCTCCTTCTGCTGCTCGTTCTGCTTCTCCTGCTGCTTTTCCTTCTCCTGCTCCTTCTTCTGCTTCTCTTTCTGCTTCTCCTTCTGTTTCTCCTTCTCCCTCACCTTCTCGTTCTTCTGCTTTTCCTTCTGCTTCTCTTTCTGCTTCTGCATCTATTGCTTCTTCTGCTACTACCTCTGCTTCTTCTGTTCCTTCTGCTTCTCCTTCTGCTTCTCCTTCTGCTTTTGCTTCTCTTTCTGCTTCTGCTTCTCCTTCTGCTTCTCTAGATTCCGCTTCTTCTGCTTCTCCTTCTGCTTCAGGTTCTGCTTCTGCTTCTTCGGCTTCTTCTGCTTCTGCTTCTCCTGCTGCTGCTTCTTCTGCTACTCATGCTTCTCTTTCTGCTTTTCCTTCTGTTTCTGCTTCTCCTTCTGCTTCTTCTCCTTCTTCTGTTTCTTCTGTTTCTGCTTCTCCTTATTCTGCTCCTCCTGCTTCACGTTCTGCTTCTCTTTCTGCTTTTCCTTCTTCTGCTTCTGCTTCTCCTTCTGCTTCTGCTTTTCCTTCTGCTTCAATTTCTCCTTCTGCTTCTCATTCTGCTTCTGCGTCTTCTGTTTCTTCTGCTTCTCTTGCTTCTGCTTCTCCTGCTTCTCCTACTTCTCCTGCTGCTTTTCCTTCTGCGTCTCTTTCTGCTTTAGCTTATCCTTTTGCTTCTCCTACTCCTAATCCTTCTCTTTCGCCTTCTCCTTCTTGTTCTTCCGCTTGTCCTGGTGCTTCTGCTTCTGCTTATTCTACTATTTCTGTTTCTTCTGCTTCTGCTTTAGATTTTGCTTCTTCTGTTTCTCCTGCTTCAGATTCTGCTTCGGCTTCTTCGGCTTCTCCTGTTTCTTCTGGTTCTGTTTCTCCTGCTTCTTCTGCTTCTCCTGCTTCTCTTTCTGCTTCTCCTTCTGCTTCTGCTTCTCCTTCTGTTTCTGCTTCTGCTCTTCTCCTTCTTCTGTTTCATTTGCTTCTGTTTCTTCTGCTTCTTCTTCTTCTGTTTCTTCTGACTCTACTTCTGCTTCTCCTTCTTCTCCTTCTCTTTCTGCTTCTTCTGAATCTCCTGCTTCTCCTTCTTGTTCTCCTTCTGTTTCTGCTTCTGTTTCTGCTTCTGCTTCTCCTTCTGCTGCTCCTTCTCCTTCTCCTTCTTCTGCTTCTCTCATGCTTCTGCTTCTGCTTCATTTGCTTATTCTTTTTCTTCTGCTTCAGCTTCTCCTGCTTCTGCTTCTTCTCCTTCTACTGCTTCTCCTTATACTTTTCCTTATGCTTCTCCTTATGCTTCTCCTTATGCTGCTGCTGCTTCTTCTTCTTCTTCTTCGTCTTATTCTTCTTCTCTTTCTTCTGCTTCTGCTTTTCCTGCCTCTTCTACTTCTACTGCTTCTCTTTCTGCTTCTTGTCCTTCTCCTGTTTCTTCTCCTTCTGCTTCTCCTGCTTCTCCTTCTTCTGCTTTTCCTGCTTCTCTTTCTGCTTCTCCTTCTGCTTCTGCTCCTTCTCCTTCTTCTGTTTCTTCTTCTTCTGCTTCTCCCGCTTGTGCTTCTTCTGCTTCTCCTGCTTTTCGTTCAGCTTCTCTTCGTCGGCTTCTCTTTCTATTTCTGCTTCTGCTTCTTCTGATTCTGATTCTTCTCCTTCTTCTTCTCCTTCTGCTTCTGCGTCTTCTGCATTTCCTGCTTCTCCTTCTGCATCTCCTTCTGCTTGTGCTTTTCCTCCTGTTCTTCTTCTGCTCCGGCTTCTCCTTCTCCTTCTTCTGCTTCTCCGTCTGCTTCTGTTCCTTCTGCTTTTCCTGCTTCTCCTTCTGCTTCTCCTTCTATTTCTCCTCCTCGTTCTTCTGCTATTCCTTCTGCTTCTCTTTCTGCTTCTGCATCTTCAGCTTCTTCTGCTACTGATTCTGCTTCTTCTGTTTCTTCTGCTTCTCCTTCTGCTTCTCCTTCTGCTTTTGCTTCTCTTTCTGCTTCTGCTTCTCCTTCTGGTTCTCCTTCTTCTTCTCCAGATTCTGCTTCTTCTGCTTCTCCTGCTTCTCCTTATCTTTAGGTTCTGCTTTTGCTTCTTCGGCTTCTTCTGCTTCTTTTTCTGCTTCTCCTTCTGTTTCTGCTTCTCTTTCTGCTTCTGTTTCTTCTCCTTCTTCTATTTCTTCTGCTTATGCTTCTCCTGCTTCTGCTTCTCCTGCTTCTCCTTCTGTTTCTCTTTATGCTTCTCCTTCTGCTTCTCCTTCTTCTGGTTCTACTACTGCTTCTGCTTCTCCTTCTGCATCTTCTTCTGTTTCAATTTCTCCTTCTTCTGCTTTTCATTCTGCTTCTGCTTCTCCTGTTTCTGCTTCTTCTACTTCTCCTGTTTCTCCTTCTCATTCTCCTTCTTTTTCTGCTTCTGCTTATCCTTCTGTTTCTCCTACTCCTAATCCTTCTCTTTCTCCTTCTCCTTCTTCTTCTTCTTCTGCTTCTCCTGCTGCTTCTTCATCTGCTTCTTCTGATTTTTCTGTTTCTTCTTCTTCTGCTTCAGCTTCTGCTTCTTCTGCTTCTCCTTTTGCTTCTGCTTCTCCGTCTGCTTCTGCTCTTCTCCTTCTTCTTTTTCTTCTGCTTCTGCTTCTCCTGCTTCTTTTTCTGCTTCTCCTACTTCTCCTTCTGCTTCTCCGTCTCATTCTCCTTCTCCTTCAATTTCTCCTTCTTGTGCTTCTCATTCTGCTTCTGCTTCTCCTACTTCTGCTTCTTCTGTTTCTCCTTCTGCTTCTCCTTCTGCTTCTCTTTCTGCTTCTGATTCTCCTTCTGCTCCTCCTACTCATAATCCTTCTCTTTCTCCTTCTTCTTCTTCTGCTTCTCGTTCTGCTTCTGCTTCTTCTCCTTGTTCTGTTTCTTCTGCTTCTGCTTTTCCAGCTTCTGCTGCTTCTGCTTGTCCTTCTGCTTCAGGTTCTCCTTCTGCTTCTTGGGCTTCTTCTGTTTCTTCTGCTTGTGCTTCTCCTGCTACTGCTTCTTCTGCTTATTCTGCTTCTCTTTCTGTTTCTCCTTCTGCTTCTCCTTCTGCTCCTTCTCTTTCTTCTGTTTCTTCTTCTTCTGCTTCTCCTGCTTCTGCTTCTTCTGCTTCTCCTGCTTGTCCTTCTCCTTCTGCTTCTCCTTCTCCTTCTTCTCCTTCTCTTTCTGCTTCTGCTTCTTCTGATTCTCCAACTTCTCCTTCTTCTTCTCCTTCTGTTTCTGCTTCTCTTTCTGCTTCTGCATCTCCTTCTGCTTCACCTTCTGGTGCTCTTTCTCCTTCTTCTGTTTCTCCATCTGCTTCTGCATCTTATGCTTCTTTATTTCTTCTGTTTCTGCTTCCCCTGCTTCTTCTTCTTATGCTTCTACTGCTTCTTCTTCTGCTTCTGCTTCTTCTGCTTCTACTTCTCTTTGTGCTTCTGCTTCTCCTGCTTGTTTTTCTGCTTCTTCTGCTGCTTCTCCTTCTGCTGCTTCTTCTCCTTCTCCTTCTCCTTCTCTTTTTGCTTCGCCTTCTGCTTCTGCTTCTGCTTCTTCTGTTTCTCCTGCCTGAATTTCTAATTCTACTTCTTCTTCTGCTTCTCCTTCTGCTTCTGCTTCTACTTCTGATTCTGATTCTGCTTCTTCTGCTTCTTCTCTTTCGGCTTCTCCTGCTTCTGCTTCTTGTGCTTCTCCTGCTTCTCTTTCTGCTTCTCATTCCGCTTCTGCTTCTCCTTCTACTTCTGCTTCTCCTCCTTTTC
>NW_012294934.1:0-5478 GCF_000151885.1 Dipodomys ordii
CAGTGTCCCGCTATGATCCCCCGGCTGAATCACCCCGCTGTATCCCCGATCTTTTCTCCACAGTATCTCATGACTGTGTCCCCGACAGTGTCACACTGTGTCCACGCTGTATAAAGATGTGTACCCTGCAGTGTCCCCACTATGTCCCGCAGTATCCCCCACTGTGTCCCGCTATGTCCCCGCTGAGTCCCCTGCTGTGTCCCACTGTGTCCCGCTGTGTCCCCGCTGTGTAACGCTGGGTCCCCCTTTGTGTCCCGCTGTATCCCCCGCTGTGTCCTGCTGTGTCCCATGCTGTGTCCCCCCACTGTGTCCCGTTGTGTACCGCTGTGGCCTTGCTGTGTCCCTTGCTGTGTCCCTCTGTGTCCCGCTTTGTCCTCGCTGTGTCCACTGCTATATCCTGCTGTATTCCCTGCTCTGTCCTGCTGTGTCCCTGCTGTGCCCCGCTGTGTTCCCGCTATATCCTGCTCTGTCCCCCGCTGTGTCCCACTGTGTCCCGCTGTGTGCCTGCTGTATCCCCGATGTGTCCCACTGTGTACCCCACTGTGTCCCGCTCTGTCCCGCTGTGTCCCCCGCTGTGTTCCCCTCTGTGTCCTGCTGTGTCCGGCTGTATCCCGCTGTGTCCTCGCTGTGTCCCAGCTGTGTCCCGCTGTGTCCCCGTTGTTCCCCGGTTTGTCCCCATTGTCCCCCGCAGTGTCCCTCGCTGTGTACCTCTGTGTCCCGCTCTGTCCTCGCTTTGTCCCCGCGATGTCCCGCTGTGTCCCCGCTGTGTCCGTGCTGTTTTCCACTCTCTCCCGCTGTGTGCGGCTCTGTGTCCCCTGCTGTGTCTCCCGCTGTGTCCCGCTATATCCCGGTGTGTCCCGCTCTGTCCCCCGCTGTGTCCCGCTTTTTCCCTATGTGCCCCTGCTGTGTCCCCGCTGTGTCCCGCTGTTTTCCCGCTGTGTAACGCTGTGTCCCCCTTTGTGTCCCTATGTGTCCCCCGCTGTGTCCCTGCTGTGTCCCTTTGTGTCCCGCTGTGTCCCGCTGTGTACCCCGCAGTGTCCTGCTGTGTTGCCCGATGTGTCCCGCTGTGTCCCGCTGTGTCCACACTGTGTCCCGCTATGTCCCCGCTGTGTCCCCTGCTGTGTCCCGCTGTGTCCCAGGATGTGTCCCGCTGTGTCCTCGCTGGGTCCCCCACTGTGTCCCGCTGTGTCCTCGCTGTGTCCCCCGCTGTCTCCCGCTCTGTCCCCCGCTGTGTCTCACGCTTTGTCCCCGCTGTGTCCCACTGTGTTCCGCTGTGTCCCGCTGTGCCCCCACTGTGTCCCTTTGTGTCCACAGCTGTGTACCACATCTGTGTACACATCTGTGTACCACAGATGTTTCCACTGCTGTGTCCCGCTGTGTCCCCCGATCTCTCCCCCTGTGTCCACCGCTGTGTCCCGCTGTTTCCCCCACTGTGTCCCGCTGTGTCCTCGCTGTGTCCCCCGCTGTCTCCCGCTCTGTCCCCCGCTGTGTCTCACGCTTTGTCCCCGCTGTGTCCCACTGTGTTCCGCTGTGTCCCGCTGTGCCCCCACTGTGTCCCTTTGTGTCCACAGCTGTGTACCACGCTGTGTAACGCTGTGTCCCCGCAGTATCGACGCTGTGTCCCGCTGGGTCCCGCTGTGTCCTCGCTTTGTTCACGGCTGTGTCCCGCAGTGTTCCCCGCTGTGTCCCCTGCTGTGTCCTCGCTGTGTTCCCCGCTGTGTCCCGCTGTGTCCTCGCTGGGTCCCCCACTGTGTCCCGCTGTGTCCCTCGCTATGTCCCGCTGTGTCCCGCTCTGTCCCTGCTATGTCCCGCTGTGTCCTGCTGTGTCCTCGCTGTGTCCCCCGCTGTCTCCCACTCTGTCCCCCGCTACGTCTCACGATTTGTCCTCGCTGTGTCCCACTGTGTCCTGCTGTGCCCCCACTGAGTCCCGTTGTGTCCACAGATGTGTACCACGCTGTGTAACGCTGTATCCCTGCTGTATCGACGCTGTGTCCCGCTGGGTCCCGCTGTGTCCTCGCTGTGTTCCCCGCTGTGTCCCGCAGTGTCCCCCGCTGTGTCCCCCGCTGTGTCCTCGATGTGTCCCCCGCTGTGTCCCGCTGTGTCCTCGCTGGGTCCTCCACTGTGTCCCGCTATGTCCCCCGCTGTGTCCCGCTGTGTCCTCGCTGGGTACCCCGCTGTGTCCGGCTGTGTCCTCGCTGGGTCCCCGCTGTGTCCCGCTGTGTCCTCGCTGTGTCCCCCGCTGTGTCCCCGCTTTGTCCTCGATGGGTCCCCCACTGTGTCCCGCTGTGTCCCCGCTCTGTCCCATCTGTGTCCCGCTATGTCCTGCTGTGTCCTCGATGTGTCCCTCGCTGTCTCCCGCTCTGTCCCACGCTTTGTCTCACGATTTGTCCTCGCTGTGTCCCACTGTGTCCCGCTGTGTCCCGCTGTGCCCCCACTGTGTCCCGTTATGTCCACATATGTGTACCACGCTGTGTAACGCTGTATCCCCGCTGTATCGACGCTGTGTCCCGCTGTGTCCTCGCTGTGTTCCCTGCTGTGTCCCGCTGTGTCCCGCTCTGTCCCTGCTGTGTGCCGCTGTGCCCTGCTGTGTCCTCCCTGTGTCCCCCGCTGTCTCCCGCTCTGTCCCCCGCTGTATCTCACGATTTGTCTTCGCTTTGTCCCACTGTGTCCCGCTGTGTCCCGCTGTGCCCCCACTGTGTCCTCTTGTGTCCACAGATGTGTACCACACTGTGTAACGCTGTATCCCCGCTGTATCGACGCTGTGTCCCGCTGTGTCCTGCTGGGTCCTCGCTGTGTTCCCTGCTGTGTCCCGCTGTGTCCCCCGCTGTTTTCCTGTCTGTGTCCCCCGCTTTGTCCTGCTGTGTCCTCGCTGGGCCCCCCGCTGTTTCCCGCTGGGTACCCCACTGTGTCCCGCTGTGTCCCCTGCTGTGTACCCTGCTTTGTCCCGCTGTGTTCCCCGCTGTGTCCTGCTGTGTTCCCCGCTGTGTCCCGCTGTGTCCTCGCTGTGTCGCGCTCTGTCTCCCCCTTGTCCCCGCTGTGTCCTGCGCTGTCCCGTGGTGTCCCGCTTTGTCCTTCGCTGTGTCCGCCGCTGAGTCCCCGCTGTGTCCCCGCTGTGTCCCGCTCTGTCCTCCCTGTGTCCCCCGCTGTGTCCCGCTGTGTCCCCTGCTGTGTCCCGCTGTGTCTACTGCTGTGTTCCTGCTGTGTCCAGCTGTGTCCCGCTGTGTCCCCCTGTGTCCTCACTGTGTCCCACGCTGTGTTCCGCTAAGTACTTGCTGTGTCCCCCGATGTGTCCCGTTGTGTCCCCAGCCGTGTCCCCCGCTATGGCCCACTCTGACCCCGCTGTATCGACGCTGTGTCCCGCTGTGTCCCACTGTGTCCTCGCTGTGTCCACCGCTGTGTCCCGCTCTGTCCCCGCTGTGTCCCGCTTTTTCCCCCGCTGTGTCCCGCTGTGTCCTTGCTGTGTCCCCCACTGTGTCCCGCTGTGTCCCCCACTGTGTCCTGATGTGTCCCGCTTTGTCCCGCTGTGTCCCTGCTGTGACCCTCAGTGTCCCGGTGTGTCCCCGCTGTGGCCCCGCTGTGTCTGGCTGTGTATATCCCGCTTTGTCCAGCTTTGTCCCCGCTGGGTCCCGCTGTGTCCTCGCTGTGGTCCCTGTTGTGTCCCGCTCTGTCCCCCGCTGTGTCCCCCGCTGTGTCCTGCTGTGTCCCATTCTGTGTCCCGTTTTGTCCCGCTGTGTCCCTCGCTGTGTCCCTGCTGTGTCCCCACTGTGTCCCGCTGTGTCCCGCTGTGTCCTGTTGTGTCCCACTGTGACCCTGCTGAGTCCCCCTATGTCCCGCTGTGTCCCGCTGTGTCGTCGCTCTGTCCCCCGCTGTGTCCCCCGCTGTGTCCCGCTGTGTCCCGCTTTGTCCTGCTGTATCCCACTGTGTCCCCGCTGTGCGCCTGCTCTGTCCCGCTGAGTACCCCGCTGTGTCCAACTGTGTCCCAGCTGTGTCCCGCTGTGTCCCCTCTCTCTCCCCTGCTGTCCCCCGCTGTGTCCCCCGCTGTGTCCTGCTGTGTCCCGCTGTGTCCCTGGGTGTGTTCTCCTGTGTCCATGCAGTGACCCCGCTGTGTCTCGCTGTGTCACACTGTGTCCCGTGGTGTCCGGCTTTGTCACCCGCTGTGTCCCCCGCTGAGTCCAGCTGTTTCCCCGCTGTGTCCCAATGTGTCCTCGCTGTGTCCCCCGCTGTGTCCAACAGTGTCTCCCCTGTGTCCCCCGCTGTGTCCCGCTGTGTCCCGCTGTGTCCCCTGCTGTGTACCCTGCTGTGTCCCGCTGTGTCCCGCGGTGTACCTGCTGTGTCCCGTTGTGTCCCCAGCTGTGTACCCCGCTGTGTCCCGCTGTGTCCCCGCCATTATCGACGCTGTGTCCTGCTGTGTCCCGCTGTGTCCTCGCTGTGTCCCCCGCTGTGTCCCTTTGTGTCCCCAGCTGTGTACCCCGCTGTGTTCTGCTGTGTCCCCGCTGTATCGACGCTGTGTCCTGCTGGGTCCCGCTGGGTCCTCGCTGTGTTCCCCGTTGTGTCCCGCTGTGTACCCTGCTGTGTCCCCGCTGTGTCCCTGCTGTGTCCCTGCTGTGTCACCGCTGTGTCCCGCTGTGTCCTGCTGTGTCCTCGCTGTGTCCCACGCTGTGTTCCGCTGTGTCCCCCGCTGTGTCCCGGTGTGTCCCGCTGTGTCCCCACTGTGTCCCGCTGTGTCCCCTGCTGTGTCCTGGTGTGTCCCGCTGTGTCCGCGCTGTGTTTCCTGCTGTGTCCCGCTGTGTCCACTCTCTGTCCCCTACTGTCCCCTGATGTGTCCCCTGCTGTGTCTTGCTCTGTTGCCCGTTTTGCCCCGCTGTGCCCCTGCAGTGTCCCCGCTGTGTCCCACTGTGTCACACTGTGTCCCGTGTTGTCCTGCTTTGGCCCCCGCTGTGACCTCGCTGTGTTTCTCTCTGTGTCCCGCTGTGTACCCTTCTGTGTCCTCCGCTGTGTCCCGCTGTGTACCCCGCTGTGTCCAGCTGTGTCCTCGCTGTGTCCCCCGCTGTCTCCTGCTTTGTCCCACGCTGTGTCCCGCTGTGACCCGCTGTGTCCTCGCTGTGTCCCCCGCTGTGTCCCGTTGTGTCCCGCTGTGTCCCCGTTGTGTCCCGCTGTGTCCCGCTGTGTCCTTGCTGTGTCCCACGCTGTGTCCCGCTGTGTCCACTGCTGTGTCCCGCTGTGTTCCCGCTGTGTCCCACTGTGTCTCCCACTGTGTCCCGCTGTGTCCCGCTGTGTCCTCCATGTGTCCCACGCTGTGTTCTGCTGTGTCCCCCGCTGTGTCCTGCTGTGTCCCGCTGTGTCTCAGCCGTGTCCCTCTGTGTCCCTCGCTGTGTCCCGCTGTGTCTCGCTGTGTCCCTGCTGTGACCCGCTCTGTCCCCGCTTTATTGACGCTGTGTCCCGGTGTGTCCCGCTGTGTCCACGCTGTGTTCCCGGCTG
>NW_012294935.1:0-2207 GCF_000151885.1 Dipodomys ordii
CCTTCTGCCTGAGTTTCTCCTTTTGCTAATTCGGGTTCTTATGCTTCTGCTTCTCCAGCTTCTGCTTCTTCTGCTTCCCCTCGTTCTCTTTCTGCTTCTCCTTCTGTTTCTGCTTCTCCTTCTGCTTCTGCTTCTTGTCCTTCCCCTGTTTGTTCTGCTTATGCTTCTCCTGTTTCTGCATCTCCTGCTCCTCCTTCTGCTGCTCTTTCTCCTTCTCCTGCTGCTTTTTCTTCTCCTGCTTCTACTACTGCTTCTCTTTCTGCTTCTCCTTCTGTTTCTCCTTCTCCCTCACCTTCTTGTTCTTCTGCTTTTCCTTCTGCTTCTCCTTCTGCTTCTGCATCTTCTGCTTCTTCTGCTACTGCCTCTGCTTCTTCTGTTTCTTCTGCTTCTCCTTATGCTTTTGCTTCTCTTTCTGCTTCTGCTTCTCCTTCTGCTTCTCCAGATTCTGCTTCTTCTGCTTCTCCTTCTTCTTCAGGTTCTGCTTCTGCTTCTTCGGCTTCTTCTGTTTCTGCTTCTCCTGCTGCTGCTTCTTCTGCTTCTCTTTCTGCTTTTCCTTCTGTTTCTGCTTCTCCTTCTACTTCTGCTTCTTCTCCTTCTTCTGTTTCTTCTGTTTCTGCTTCTCCTGCTTCTGCTTCTCCTGCTTCTGCTTCTCCTGCTTCTCGTTCTTCTTCTCTTTCTGCTTCTACTTCTCCTTCTCCTTCTTCTGCTTCTCCTTCTGCTTCAATTTCTCCTTCTGGTTCTCATTCTGCTTCTGCGTCTTCTGTTTCTTCTGCTTCTCTTGCTTCTGCTTCTCTGCTTCTCCTACTTCTCGTGCTGCTTTTCCTTCTGCGTCTCTTTCTGCTTCTGCTTATCCTTTTGCTTCTCCTACTCCTAGTCCTTCACTCTCGCCTTCTCCATCTTCTTCTTCTGCTTCTCCTGCTGCTTCTGCTTCTGCTTATTCTACTATTTCTCTTTCTGCTTCTGCTTCTCCTTCTGCTTCTCCAGATTCTGCTTCTTCTGCTTCTCCTGCTTCTCCTTCTGCTTCAGGTTCTGCTTTTGCTTTTTCGGCTTCTTCTGCTTCTGCTTCTCCTGCTGTTGCTTCTTCTGCTTCTCCTGCTTCTCTTTCTGCTTTTCCTTCTGTTTCTGCTTCTCCTTCTGCTTCAGCTTCTTCTCCTTCTTCTGTTTCTTCTGCTTCTGCTTCTCCTGCTTCTGCTTCTCCTGCTTCGGCTTCTCCAGCTTCTCGTTCTGCTTCTCGTTCTGCTTCTCTTTCTCTTTCTCCTTCTTCTGCTTCTCCTTCTGCTTCTGCTTCTCCTTCTGCTTCTGCTTCAATTTCTCCGTCTGCTTCTCATTCTGCTTCTACGTCTTCTATTTCTTCTGCTTCTCCTGCTTCTGCTTCTCCTGCCTCTCCTACTTCTCGTGCTGCTTCTCCTTCTGCGTCTCTTTCTGCTTCTGCTTATCCTTTTGCTTCTCCTACTCCTAATCCTTCTCTTTCTCCTTCCCCTTCTCCTTCTTCTGCTTCTCATTCTGCTTCTGCTTCTCCTTATACTTCTGCTTCTCCTTCTGTATCTCATTCCGCTTCTGCTTCTCCTTCTTATGCTTCTTCTTCTGCTTCTCCTTCTGCTTCTTCTACTTCTGCTTCTTCTGATTTTCCTACTTCTCCTTCTCTTTCTGCTTCTCCTTCTTTTGATACTTCCTATTCTTCTTCTTGTTGTTGTTCTTCTTCTTGTTCTTCTTCTTCATCTTGTTCTTCTTCTTCTTCTTCTTCTTCTTCTTCTTCTTCTTCTTCTTCTTCTTCTTCTTCTTCTTCTGCTTCTGCTTCTGCTTCTGCTTCTGCTTATTATTCTTCTGCTTCTCCTTCTCCTTCTTCTGTTTCTCCTTCTCCTTCTGCTTCTCCTTCTGCTTCTGCTTCAATTTCTCCTTCTTCTGCTTCTCATTCTGCTTCTTCTTCTGCTTCCCATGCTTCTGCATCTCCCGCTTCTCCTTCTGCTTCTCCTTCTTCTTCCCCTTCTGCTTAGCATTCTGCTTCTCCTACTCCTAATCCTTCTCTTTCTCCTTCTATTCTTTTCCTCCTGCTTCACCCTGTGCTTCTCCTTCTCCTTCTCCTTCTTCTTCTTCTTCATCTTCTTCTTCTTCTTCTTCTTCTTCTTCTTCTTCTTCTTCTTCTTCTTCTTCTTCTTCTTCTTCTTCTCCTTCTCCTCCTCCTCCTCGTTGTCCTCCTCCTCCTCCAC
>NW_012294936.1:0-5472 GCF_000151885.1 Dipodomys ordii
TATTGCTTCTGCTGCCCTTCCTTCTCCTTCTCCTTCTCCTACTTCTGCTTCTCCTTCTGCTTCTGCTTCTTCTGCTTCTGCTTTTCGTTCTGCATCTTCTTCAGCTTCTGCTTCTCCTGCTGCTGCTTCTCCTGATTCTGCATTTGTGCTTTTCCTGCTTCTCTTTCTTCTTCTCATTCTTCTGCTTCTTCTTCTGCTTTTCCTATTGCTTCTGCTGCCCTTTCTTCTCCTTCTCCTTCTCCTACTTCTGCTTCTTCTTCTGCTTCTGCTTCTTCTGCTTCTCCTTCTGCATCTTCTTCTGCTTCTGCTTCTCCTTCTGCTCTCTTCTTCTGCTTCTGCTTCTCCTTCTCCTTCTTCTGCTTCTCCTTCTGATTCTCCTTCTGCTTCTACTTCTCCTTCTCGTTCTTCTGCTTTTCCTACTGCTTCTCCTTCTGCTTCTGCTACAACGACTACTGCTTCTGCTTCTTCTGTTTCTTCTGCTTCTACTTCTGCTTTTGATTCTCTTTCTGCTTCTCATTCTGCTTCTCCAGATTCTGCTTCTTCTACTTCTCCTGCTTCAGGTTCTGCTTCTGCTTCTTCGGATTCTTATGCTTCTGCTTCTTCTGCTTCCCCTCCTTCTCTTTCTGCTTCTCCTTCTGTTTCTGCTTCACTTTCTGCTTCTCCTTCTGCTTCTCCTTCTGCTTCTGTTACTTCTCCTTCTTCTGTTTCTTCTTCTTCTGCTTCTCCTGCTTCTCGTTCTGCTTCTCTTCGTCTGCTTCTCTTTCTGCTTCTGCTTCTGCTTCTTCTGCTTCTTCTTCTTCTTCTACTCCTTCTGTTTCTGCTTCTTCTGCTTCTCCTGCTTCTCCTTCTGCATCTCCTTCTGCTTGTGCTTGTCCTTATGCTTCTTCTTCTACTTCTGCTTCTCCTTCTCCGTCTGCTACTGCTTCTTCTCCTTTTCCTGCTTCTCCTTCTGCTTCTCCTTCTGCTTCTCCTTCTGTTTCTCCTTCTCCTTCTTGTTCTGCTTTTCCTTCTGCTTCTCCTTCTGCTTCTGCATCTTCAGCTTCTTCTGCTACTGCTTCTGCTTCTTCTGTTTCTTCTGCTTCTCCTTCTGCTTTTGCTTCTCTCTCTGCTTCTTCTTCTCCTTCTGGTTCTCCTTCTTCTTCTCCAGATTCTGCTTCTCCTGCTTCTCCTTCGGCTTCAGGTTCTTCTTCTGCTTCTTCAGCTTCTTCTGCTTCTATTTCTGCATCTCTTTCTGTTTCTGCTTCTCCTTCTGCTTCTTCTCCTTCTTATATTTCTTCTCCTTCTGCTTCTCCCGCTTCTGCTTCTCCTTCTTCTCCTTCTGTTTCTCTTTATGATTTTCCTTCTGCTTCTCCTTCTCCTCCTTCTTCTGCTTCTCCTTCTGCTTCTGCTTCTGCTTCTCCTTCTGCATCTTCTTCTGTTTCAATTTCTCCTTCTTCTGCTTTTCATTCTGCTTCTGCTTCTCCTGCTTCTGCTTCTCCTGCTTCTCCTTCTCCTTCTCTTTCTGCTTCTGCTTAACCTTCTGTTTCTTCTACTCCAAATCCTTCTCTTTCTCCTTCTCCTTCTTCTGCTTCTGCTTCTCCTGCTGCTTCCTCTTCTGCTTCTTCTTCTTTTTTTCTTTCTTCTACTTCAGATTCTGCTTATTCTGCTTCTCCTGCTTCTCCTTCTGCATCTCCTTCTGCTTGTGCTTGTCCTTATTCTGCTTCTCCTTCTCCTTCTTTTGCTTCTCCTTTTGCTTCTGCTTCTTCTGCTTGTCCTTCTCCTTCTGCTTCAGCTTCTTCTGCTTCTCCTGCTTCTCCTTCTGCATCTTCTTCTGCTTCTCCTTCTCCTTCTTCTGCTTCTCCTTCTGATTCTCCTTCTGATTCTGCTTATTCTGCTTTACCTGCTTCTCTTTCTGCTTCTCCTTCTGCTTCTACTTCTCTTTCTCCTTCTCCTTCTTGTTCTTCTGCTTTTCCTTCTGCTTCTGCTACAACTGCTAGTGCTTCTACTGCTTCTGTTTCTTCTGCTTCTCCTTCTGCATTTGATTCTCTTTCTGCTTCTGCTTCTCCTTCTGCTTCTCATTCTTCTTCTCCAGATTCTGCTTCTTCTGCTTCTCCTGAATCTCATTCTGCTTCAGGTTCTGCTTCTGCTTCTTCGGATTCTTATGCTTCTGATTCTCCTGCTTCTGCTACTTCTGCTTCCTCTCCTTCTCTTTCTGCTTCTCCTTCTGTTTCTGCTTCTCCTTCTGCTTCTGCTTCTTGTCCTTCTCCTGTTTCTTCTGCTTCTGCTTCTCCTGTTTCTGCTTCTCCTGCTTCTCCTTCTGCTGCTCTTTCTGCTTCTCCTGCTGCTTTTCCTTCTCCTGCTCCTTCTTCTGCTTCTCTTTCTGCTTCTCCTTCTGTTTCTCCTTCTCATTCTCCTTCTCGTTCTTCTGCTTTTCCTTCTGCTTCTCCTTCTGCTTCTGCATCTTCTGCTTCTTCTGCTACTGCCTCTGCTTCTTCTGTTTCTTCTGCTTCTCCTTCTGCTTTTGCTTCTCTTTCTGCTTCTGCTTCTCCTTCTGCTTCTCCAGATTCTGCTTCTTCTGCTTCTCCTGCTTCTTCTGCTTCAGGTTCTGCTTCTGATTCTTCGGATTCTTACGCTTCTGCTTCTCCTGCTTTTGCTTCTTCTGCTTCCCCTCCTTCTCTTTCTGTTTCTCCTTCTGTTTCTGCTTCTCCTTCTGCTTCTGCTTCTTCTCCTTCTTCTGTTTCTTCTGCTTCTGCTTCTCCTGCTTCTCGTCCTGCTTCTCTTTCTGCTTTTCTTTCTGCTTCTCCTTCTTCTCCTAGTCCTTCTGCTTCTGCTTCTCCTTCTGCTTCTGCTTAAATTTCTCCTTCTGCTTCTCATTCTGCTTCTGCGTCTTCTGTTTCTTCTGCTTCTCCTGCTTCTGCTTCTCCTGCTTCTCCTACTTCTCGTGCTGCTTCTCCTTCTGCGTCTCTTTCTGCTTCTGCTTATCCTTTTGCTTCTCCTACTCCTAATCCTTCTCTCTCGCCTTCTCCGTCTTCTTCTTCTCCTTCTCCTGCTGCTTCTGCTTCTGCTTTTTCTACAATTTCTGTTTCTTCTGCTTCTGCTTCAGATTGTGCTTCTTCTGTTTCTCCTTCTGCTTTAGATTCTGCTTCTGCTTCTTCGGCTTCTCCTGTTTCTTCTGCTTCTGCTTCTCCTGCTTCTTCTGCTTCTCCTGCTTCTATTTCTGCTTCTCCTTCTGCTTCTGCTCTTCTCCTTCTTCTGTTTCTTTTGATTCTGTTTCTTATGCTTCTTCTTCTGTTTCTTCTGATTCTACTTCTGCTTCTCCTTCTTCTCTTCTTTCTTCTTCTACTTCTGCTTCTTCTGATTCTCCTGCTTCTCCTTCTTGTTCTCCTTCTGTTTCTGCTTCTCTTTCTGCTTCTGCTTCTCCTTCTGCTGCTCCTTCTCCTTCTCCTTCTTATGCTTCTCCCACTGCTTCTGCTTCTGCTTCTTTTGCTTATTCTTCTTCTTCTGCTTCTGCTACTCCTGCTTCTGCTACTCCTGCTTCTGCTTCTTCTGCTTCTACTGCTTTTACTGCTTCTCCTTCTTCTTCTTCTTCTTCTTCTTCTTCTTCTTCTTCTTCTTCTTCTTCTTCTTCTTCTTCTTCTTCTGCTTCTCTTTCTTCTGCTTCTTCCTTTCCTGCTTCTTCTGCTTCTACTGCTTCTCTTTCTGCTTCTCATTCTGATTCTGCTTCTCCTTCTGCTTCTCCTATTGCTTCTGCTGCCCTTCCTTCTCCTTCTCCTTCTCCTACTTCTGCTTCTCCTTCTGCTTTTGCTTCTTCTGCTTCTCCTGCTTCTCCTTCTGCATCTTCTTCTGCTTCTGCTTCTCCTTCTGCTGCTTCTTCTGCTTCTGCTTCTCCTTCTTCTGCTTCTCCTTCTGCTTCTCCTTCTGCTGCTCCTTCTGCTTCGCGTTCTGCTTCTGAATCTCCTTCTGCTCTTCCTACTCCTAATCCTTCTCTTTCTCCTTCTCCTTCTTCTTCTTCTGCTTCTGCTACTGCTTCTTCTGCTTGTTCTGTTTCTTCTGCTTCAGGTCCTGCTTCTGCTTCTTCAGCTTCTTCTCTTTCTTCTGCTTCTGCTTCTCCTGCTACTGCTTCTTCCCCTTCTCTTTCTGCTTCTCGTTCTGCTTCTGCTTCTCCTTCTGCTCCTTCTCCTTCTTCTGTTTCTTCTTCTTCTTCTGCTTCTCCCGCTTCTGCTTCTTCTGCTTCTCCTTCCTTTCCTCTGCTTCTGCTTCTCCTTCTCCTTCTTCTGCTTCTCTTTCTCCAACTAATCCTTCTTCTTCTCCTTCTGTTTCTGTTTCTCTTTCTGCTTCTCCATCTCCTGCTTCATCTTCTGCTGCTCCTTCTCCTTCTTCTGTTTCTCCCTCTGCTTCTGCTTCTTCTGCTTCTTCTTGTTCTTCTGCTTCTGCTTCTCCTGCTTGTGCTTCTTATGCTTCTCCTGCTTCTGCTTCTTCTGCTTCTTCTGCTTCTACTTCTCTTTCTGCTTCTGCTTCTCCTGCTTGTTTTTCTGCTTCTTCTGCTGCTTCTCCTTCTGCTGCTTCTTCTACTTCTCCTTCTGCTTCTCTTTTTGCTTCTCTTTCTGCTTCTGCTTCTTCTGTTTCTCCTGCCTGAATTTCTGGTTCTACTTCTACTGCTGCTTCTGCTTCTGCTTCTGCATCTACTTCTGCTTCTGTTTCTGCTTCTTCTGCTTCTTCTCTTTCGGCTTCTCCTGCTTCTGCATCTTGTGCTTCTCCTGCTTCTCTTTCTGCTTCTCATTCCGCTTCTGCTTCTCCTTCTGCTTCTGCTTCTCCTCCTTCTCCTTCTCCTACTTCTGCTTCTCCTTCATCTTCTGCTTCTTCTGCTTCTCCTGCTTCTCGTTCTGCATCTCCTTCTGCTTATGCTTGTCCTTATGCTCTTTCTTCTGCTTCTGCTTCTGCCTCTGTTTCTCCTTCTCCTTCTCGTTCTCCTGCTTTTCCTTCTGCTTCTCCTTCTGCTTTTGCTGTAACTGCTACTGCTTCTGCTTCTTCTGTTTCTTCTGCTTCTCCTTCTGCTTTTGATTCTCTTTCTGCTTCTGCTTCTCCTTCAGCTTGTCATTCTGCTTCTCCAGATTCTGCTTCTTCTGCTTCTCCTGCTTCTCCTTCTGCTTCTGCTTCTGCTTCTGCTTCTTCGTATTCTTCTGTTTCTGCTTCTCCTGCTTCTGCTTTTCTGCTTTTCCTGCTTCTCTTTCTGCTTCCCCTTCTGCCTCTGCTTCTCCTTCTGCTTCTGCTCCTTCTCCTTCTTCTGTTTCTACTTCTTCTGCTCTCCCGCTTCTGCTTCTTCTGCTTCTCATGATTAACAATAAGCTTCTCATCATCGGCTTCTCTTTACAACTTCTGCATCTCCCGCATCTGCTTACTCTCTTAAGATCTTCTCCATACTGCTACTGCTTCTCCGCTTCTCATGATTTACCATCCAGAATCAACATACTGATTGAGCTTATCCATAGTAGA
>NW_012294937.1:0-5472 GCF_000151885.1 Dipodomys ordii
TCCCGCTGTATCCCGCTGTGACCCCGATGAGTACCCCGCTGTGTCCTCGCTGTGTCCCCCGCTGTGTCCCACCGTGTCCTCGCTGAGTCCCCCGCTGTGTCATGCTGTGTACCGCTCTGTCCAGCTGTGTCATGCTGTGTCCCGCTGTGTCCCCACTTTGTGCCCGCTGTGTCCCGCTGTGTACTTCGTAGTGTCAGGCTGTGTCCCCCGCTTTGTCCCGCTGTGTCCCCGCAGTGTCCCCGCTGTGTCCCGCTGTGTCACACTATGTCCCATGGTGTCCTGCTTTGTCCCCTGCTGTGTCCCCCACTGAGTCCCCTCGGTGTCCTGCTGTGTTCTCGCTGTGTGCCCCGCTGTCTCCCACTTTGTCCCACGCTGTGTCCCACTGTGTCCTTGCTGTGTCCCCCGCTGTGTCCCGCTATGTCCCCGCTGTGTCCCAAGCTGTGTCCCGCTGTGTCCCGCTGTGTACCCAGCTGAGTCCTGGTATGTTCCCGCAGTGTCCCCGCTGTGTCCCCGCTGTGTCCTGCTGTGTCCTCGATGTGTCCCCTGCTGTGTTCCGTTGTGTCCCCAGCTGTGTACCCTGCTGTGTCCCGCTGTGTCCCCGCTGTATCGACGCTGTGTCCCGCTGTGTCCCGCTTTGTCCCCCGCTGTGTCCCCCGCTGAGTCCCCGCTGTGTCCCCGCTGTGTCCCGCTCTGTCCTCCCTGTGTCCCCCGCTGTGTCCCGCTGTGTCCCCTGCTGTGTCCCGCATTGTCTACTGCTGTGTTCCTGCTGTGTCCCGCTGTGTCCCCCTGTGTCCTCACTGTGTCCCACGCTGTGTTCCGCTGAGTACTTGCTGTGTCCCCCGATGTGCCCCGTTGTGTCCCCAGCTGTGTACCCCGCTGTGGCCCACTCTGTCCCCGCTGTATCGACGCTGTGTCCCGCTGTGTCCCGCTGTGTCCTCGCAGTGTCCACCGCTGTGTCCCGCTGTGTCCACCGCTGTGTACCGCTGTGTCCCCAGTTGTGTCCCACTGTGTCCTGCTGAGGCCCCCGCTGTGTCCCCCGCTGTGTCCCGCTGTGTCCCCAGCTTTGTCCAACTTTGTCCCTCTGTGTCCTCGCTGCATCCCCGCTGTGTCCCGCTGTGTCCCCCGCTGTGTCCCGCTGTGTCCCGCTGTGTCCCGCTCTGTCCCTGCTGTGTCCCGCTGTGCCCTGCTGTGTCCTCGCTGTGTCCCCCGCTGTCTCCCGCTCTGTCCCACGCTGTGTCTCACGATTTGTCCTTGCTTTGTCCCACTGTGTCCCGCTGTGCCCCCACTGTGTCCCCCTGTGTCCACAGATGTGTACCACACTGTGTAACGCTGTATCCCCGCTGTATCGACGCTGTGTCCCGCTGGGTCTCGCTGTGTCCTCGCTGTGTTCCCTGCTGTGTCCCGCAGTGTCCCCTGCTGTGTCCCCCGCTGTGTCCTCGCTGTGTCCCCCGCTGTGTCCCGCTGTGTCCTCGCTGTGTCCCGCTCTGTCTCCCCCTTGTCCCCGCTGTGTCCCGCTGTGTCCCCTGGTGTCCCGCTTTGTCCCCCGCTGTGTCCCCCGCTGAGTTCCCGCTGTGTCCCCGCCTTGTCCCGCTCTGTCCTCCCTGTGTCCCCCGCTGTGTCCCGCTGTGTCCCCTGCTGTGTCCCGCTGTGTCTACTGCTTTGTTCCTGCTGTGTCCCTCTGTGTCCAGCTGTGTCCCCCTGTGTCCTCACTGTGTCCCACGCTGTGTTCCGCTGAGTCCCTGCTGTGTCCTCCGATGTGCCCCGTTGTGTCCCCAGCTGTGTACCCCACTGTGGCCCACTGTGTCCCCGCTGTATCGACGCTGTGTCCCGCTGTGTCCCACTGTGTCCTCGCTGTGTCCCCCGCTGTCTCCCGCTCTGTCCCCCGCTGTGTCTCACGCTTTGTCCCTGCTGTGTCCCACTGTGTTCCGCTGTTTCCCGCTGTGCCCCCACTGTGTCCCGTTGTGTCCACAGCTGTGTACCACGCTGTGTAACGCTGTGTCCCCGCTGTATCGACCCTGTGTCCCGCTGGGTCCTCGCTGTGTTCCCGCTGTGTCCCGCAGTATCCCCCACTGTGTCCCCCGCTGTGTCCTCGCTGTGTCCCCCGCTGTGTCCCGCTGTGTCCCGCTGTGTCCTCGCTGGGTCCGCCGCTGCGTCCCGCTTTGTCCCCTGCTGTGTCCCGCTGGGTCCCATGTGTCCCGCTCTGTCCCTGCTGTGTCCCGCTGTGTCCTGCTGTGTCCTCGCTGTGTCCCCCGCTGTCTCCCGCTCTGTCCCCGGCTACGTCTCATGATTTGTCCTCCCTGTGTCCCACTGTGTCCCGATCTGCCCCCACTGTGTCCCGTTGTGTCCACAGATGTGAACCACGCTGTGTAACGCTGTATCCCTGCTGTATCGATGCTGTGTCCCGCTGGGTCCCGCTGTGTCCTCGCTGTGTTCCCCGCAGTGTCCCGCAGTGTCTCCCGCTGTGTCCCCCGCTGTGTCCTCGCTGTGTCCCCCACTGTGTCCCGTTGTGTCCTTGCTGGGTCCTCCGCTGTGTCCCGCTGTGTCCCCCGCTGTGTCCCTCTGTGTCCCGCTCTGTCCCGCTCTGTCCCTGCTGTGTCCCGCTGTGTCCGGCTGTGTCCTCGCTGTGTCCCACACTGTCTCCCGCTCTGTCCCCCGCTGTGTCTCACGATTTGTCCTCGCTGTGTCCCACTGTGTCCCGCTCTGTCCTGCTATGCCCCCACTGTGTCCCGTTGTGTCCACAGATATGCACCACGCTGTGTAAGGCTGTATCCCAGCTGTATCGACGCTGTGTCCCGCTGGGTCCCGCTGGGTCCTCGCTGGGTCCACCGCTGTGTCCCGCTGTTTCCACTGCTGTGTCCCGCTGTGTCCCCCGATCTCTCCCCCTGTGTCCACCGCTGTGTCCCGCTGTTTCCCCCGCTGTGTCCCGCTGTGTCCTCGCTGTGTCCCCCGCTGTCTCCCGCTCTGTTCCCCGCTGTGTCTCACGCTTTGTCCCCGCTGTGTCCCACTGTGTTCCGCTGTGTCCGCTGTGCCCCCACTGTGTCCCGTTGTGTCCACAGCTGTGTACCACGCTGTGTAACGCTGTGTCCCCGCAGTATCGACGCTGTGTCCCGCTGGGTCCCGCTGTGTCCTCGCTGTGTTCACGGCTGTGTCCCGCAGTGTCCCCCGCTGTGTCCCCCGCTGTGTCCTCGCTCTGTTCTCCGCTGTGTCCCGCTGTGTCCTCGCTGGGTCCTCCACTGTGTCCCGCTGTGTCCCTCGCTGTGTCCCGCTGTGTCCCGCTCTGTCCCTGCTATGTCCCGCTGTGTCCTGCTGTGTCCTCGCTGTGTCCCCCGCTGTCTCCCGCTCTGTCCCCCGCTACGTCTCACGATTTGTCCTCGCTGTGTCCCACTGTGTCCTGCTGTGCCCCCACTGTGTCCCGTTGTGTCCACAGATGTGTACCATGCTGTGTAACGCTGTATCCCTGCTGTTTCGACGCTGTGTCCCACTGAGTCCCGCTGTGTGCTCGCTGTGTTCCCCACTGTGTCCCGCAGTGTCCCCCGCTGTGTCCCACGCTGTGTCCTCGCTGTGTAGCCCGCTGTGTCCCGCTGTGTCCCGCTTTGTCCTCGCTGGGTACCCCGCTGTGTCCGGCTGTGTCCTCGCTGGGTCCCCCGCTGTGTCCCGCTGTGTCCTCGCTGTGTCCCCTGCTGTGTCCCGCTGTGTCCTCGCTGGGTCCCCCACTGTGTCCCGCTGTGTCCCGCTCTGTCCCTGCTGTGTCCCGCTGTGTCCTGCTGTGTCCTCAATATGTCCCCCGCTGTCTCCCGCTCTGTCCCTTGCTTTGTCTCACGATTTGTCCTCGCTGTGTCCCACTGTGTCCCGCTGTGTCCCGCTGTGCCCCCACTGTGTCCCATTATGTCCACATATTTGTACCACGCTGTGTAACGCTGTATCCCCGCTGTATCGACGCTGTGTCCCGCTGTGTCCTCGCTGTGTTCCCCGCTGTGTCCTGCTGTGTCCCGCTCTGTCCCTGCTGTGTGCCGCTGTGCCCTGCTGTGTCCTCCCTGTGTCCCCCGCTGTCTCCTGCTCTGTCCCCCGCTGTATCTCACGATTTGCTTCGCTTTGTCCCACTGTGTCCCGCTGTGTCCCGCTGTGCCCCCACTGTGTCCCCTTGTGTCCACAGATTTGTACCACACTGTGTAACGCTGTATCCCCGCTGTATCGACGCTGTGTCCCGCTGGGTCCTGCTGTGTCCCGCTGTGGCCCCAATGTGTCCCCTTGTGTCCACAGATTTGTACCACACTGTGTAACGCTGTATCCCCGCTGTATCGACGCTGGGTCCCGCTGGGTCCCGCTGTGTCCTCGCCGTGTTCCCTGCTGTGTCCCGCTGTGTCCTGCTGTGTCCTCGCTGTGTCCCCCACTGTCTCCCGCTCTGTCCCCCGCTTCGTCTCAAGATTTGTCCTCGCTGTGCCCCCACTGTGTCCCGTTGTGTCCACAGATGTGTACCACGCTGTGTAAGGCTGTATCCCAGCTGTATCGACACTGTGTCCCGCTGGGTCCCGCTGGGTCCTTGCTGGGTCCACCGCTGTGTCCCGCTGTTTCCACCACTGTGTCCTGCTGTGTCCCCCGCTCTCTCCCCCTGTGTCCACCGCTGTGTCCCGCTGTTTCCCCCGCTGTGTTCCGCTGTGTCCTCGCTGTGTCCCCCGCTGTCTCCCGCTCTGTCCTCCGCTGTGTCTCACGCTTTGTCCCCGATGTGTCCCACTGTGTTCCGCTGTGTCCCGCTCTGTCCCCACTGTGTCCCGTTTTGTCCACAGCTGTGTACCATGCTGTGTAACGCTGTATTCCCACTGTTTCGACGCTGTGTCCCGCTGTGTCCCTCAGTGTCCCCCGCTGTGTCCCCCAATGTGTCCTCGCTGTGTTCCCCGCTGTGTCCCGCTGTGTCCTCACTGGGTCCCCCGCTGTGTCCCGCTGTGTCCCCCGCTGTGTCCCGCTGTGTCCCGCTCTGTCCCTGTTGTGTCCCGCTGTGTCCTGCTGTGTCCTCGCTGTGTCCCCCGCTGTCTCCCGCTCTGTCCCCCGCTACGTCTCACGTTTTGTCCTCGCTGTGTCCAACTGTGTCCCGCTCTGCCCCCACTGTGTCCCGCTGTGTCCACAGATGTGAACCACGCTGTGTAATGCTGTATCCCCGCTGTATCGACGCTGTGTCCCGCTGGGTCCCGCTGTGTCCTCGCTGTGTTCCCCGCTGTGTCCCGCAGTGTCCCCCGCTGTGTCTTCGCTGTGTCCCCCACTGTGTCCTGCTGTGTCCTCGCTGGGTCCTCCGCTGTGTCCCGCTGTGTCACCCGCTGTGTCCCGCTGTGTCCCGCTGTGTCCCGCTCTGTCCCTGCTGTGTCCCGCTGTGTACTGCTGTGTCCTCGCTATGTCCCCCGCTGTCTCCCGCTCTGTCCCCCACTGTGTCTCACAGATTTGTCCTCGCTGTGTCCCACTGTGTCCCGCCCTGTCCCGCTG
>NW_012294938.1:0-5472 GCF_000151885.1 Dipodomys ordii
TCATCGCTGTGTGCCCGCTGTGTCCCGCTGTGTACTCCGTTGTGTCCAGCTGTATCACCGCTGTTTCTCCCTTTGGCCCCGCTCTGTCTCCGCTGTATCCCGCTGTGTCCCCCGCTGTGTCCCGCTGTGTCACGCTGTGTCCCCCGCTTTGTCCCGCTGAGTCCCCTCTTTGTCGCCGCTGTGTCCCGCTGTGTCCTCGCTGTGTCCCCCGCTGTCTGCCGCTTTGTCCCCGCTGTGTCCAAAGCTGTGTTCCGTTGTGTCCCGCTGTGTACCCCGCTGTGTACCACTATGTTTCCGCAGTGTCCCCGCTGTGTACCGCTGTGTCCCGCTGTGTCCGGCTGTGCCCCCACTGTGTCCCGTTGTGTCCCCAACTGTGTACCTCGCTGTGTCCCGCTGTGTCCCCGCTGTATCGACGCTGTGTCCCGCTGTGTCCCGCTGTGTCCTCGCTGTGTCCCACGCTGTGTTCTGCTGTGGCCTCGCTTTTTTCCCCGCTGTGTCCCCCTCTGTGTCCCCCGCTGTGTCCCGCTGTGTCCCCCGCTGTGTCCCTGCTGTGTCCCGCTGTGTCCCGCTGTGTACTGCTGTGTCCCCCGCTGAGTCCCGCTGTGTCCCCGCTGTGTCCCAATGTGTCCTCGATCTGTCCCCTGCTGTGTACGGCTGTGTCCATCCTGTGTCCCCAGCTGTGTCCCGCTGTGTCCCGCTCTGTCCCCCGCTATGTCCTGCTGTGTCCCCCGCTGTTTCCCGCTCTATCCTTGCTGTGTCCCCCACTGTGTGCCGCTGTGTCCTCGCTGAGTCCCCCGCTGTGTCCCACTGTGTCCTTTTGTGTCACGCTGTTTCCCGCTGTGTCCCTGCTGTGTCCCTCTGTGTACCCCGCTGTGTCCAGTTTTGTCTCCGCTGTGTCTCGCTGTGTCCCACGCTCTGTCCCACACTGTGTCCCGCCTTGTCCCGCGCTGTGTCCTGCTGTGTCCCCGGCTGTGTCCCGCTGTGTCACCCCCTGAGTCCCCGCTGTGTCACCGCTGTGTCCCGCTGTTTCCTCGCTGTGTCCCCTGCTGTCACCCTCTCTGTCCCCTGCTGTGTCTCACGCTTTTTCCCCGCTGTGTCCCACTGTGTCCCGCTGTGTCCGGCTGTGCCCCCACTGTGTCCCGTTGTGTAAACAGATGTTTAATACGCTGTGTTACGCTGTGTCCCCGCTGTATCGACGCTGTGTCCCGCTGTGTCCCGCTGTGTCCTCGCTGTGTTCCCCGCGGTGTCCCGCTGTGTCCCCTGCTGTGTCCTGCTGTGTCCTCACTGGGTCCCCCACTGTGTCCCGCTTTCTCCCCCGCTGTGTCCCGCTGTGTCCCACTGTGTCCCCGCTGTGTGCCTGTTGTGTCCCGCTGTGTCTCCCGCTTTGTCCCGCTGTGTCCCCGCTGTGTCCCGCTGTGTCCCGCTGTGTCCCCGCTGTGTGCCCGCTGTGTCCTGCTGTGTACCCCGCTGTGTCCAGCTGTGTCACCGCTGTGTCTCGCTGTGGCCACTCTCTGTCTCAGCTGTCCCCCGCTGGGTCCCCCGCTGTGTCCCGCTGTGTCCCGCTGTGTCCCCCGCTTTGTCCTGCTGTGTCCCGCAGTGTCCCCGCTGTGTCCCGCTGTGTAACACTGTGTCCCGTGGTGTCCCACTTTGTCCCACGCTGTGTCCGCCGCTGAGTCCCCTCTGTGTCGCCGCTGTGTCCCCCTGTGTCCTCGTTGTGTGCCCCGCTGTCTCCCGCTTTGTCTCCCGCTGTGTTCCGCTGTGTCCCGCTGTGTCCCCGCTGTGTCCCCAGCTGTGTCCCGTTGTGTCCCGCTGTGTACCCCGCTGTGTCCTGCTATGTTCCCGCAGTGTCCCCGATGTGTCCTCGCTGTGTCCCCAGCTGTGTACCCCACTCTGTCCCGCTGTGTCCCCCGCTTTGTCTCTGCTGTGTCCCCGCTGTGTCCCGCTTTGTCCTGCTGTGTACTGCTGTGTCCCCGCTGTGTCCCGCTGTGTCCTGCTGTGTCACGCTGTTTCCCCGCTGCGTCCCCGCTGTGTCCCTCTGTGTACCCCGCTGTGTCCAGCTTTGTCCCTGCTGTGTCTCGCTGTGTCCCACGCTCTGTCCCCCTCTGTTTCCCGCTCTGTCCCCCTCTGTGTCCCGCTGTGTCCCCAGCTGTGTCCCACTGTGTACCCGCAGGGTCACTGCTGTTTCCCGCTGTGTCCCGCTGTGTTCCGTGGTGTCCCTCTTTGTCTCCCGCTGTGTCCCCCGCTGAGTCCCCGCTGTGTCCCGCTGTGTCCTCGCTGTGTCCCCCGCTGTCTCCCGCTCTGTCCCTCGCTGTGTCTCACGCTTTGTCCCCGCTGTGTCCCACTGTGTCCCGCTGTGCCCCCACTGTATTTCGTTGTGTCCACAGCTGTGTACCACGCTGTGTAACGCTGTGTGCCTGCTGTATCTACGCTGTGTCCCGCTGGGTCCCGCTGGGTCCTCGCTGTGTCCCCCCGCTGTGTCCCGCTGTGTCCCCCGCTGTGTCCCGCTGTGTCCCCCGCTGAGTCCTCGCTGTGTCACGGCTGTGTCCCGCTGTTTCCTCGCTGTGTCCCCTGCTGTGTCCTCGCTGTGTCCCCTGCTGTGTCCGGCTGTGTCCTCACTGGGTCCCCAACTGTGTCCTCACTGGGTCCCCAACTGTGTCCCGCTGTGTCCCCTGCTGTGTCCCGCTGTGTCCGGCTGTGTCCCGCTCTGTCCCCGCTGTGTCCCGCTGTGTCCCGCTGTGTCCCCGCTGTGTGCCTGCTGTGTCCCGCTGTGTCTGCCGCTTTGTCCCGCTGTGTCCCACTGTGTCCCCGCTGTGTCCCGTTGTGTCCCGCTGTGTCCCCGCTGTGTGCCCTCTGTGTCCCTCTGTGCTGTGTCCCGTTGTGTCTCGCTGTGTCCCCGCTGTGTGCCCGCTGTGTCCCTCTGTGTACCCCACTGTGTCCCGCTGTGTCCCGCTGTGTCACACTGTGTTCCGTGTTGTCCCGCTTTGTCCCCCGCTGTGACCTCGCTTTGTTTCCCGATGTGTCCCGCTGTGTACCACTCTGTGACCCCGCTGTGTCCCGCTCTGTACCCGCTGTGTCCCGCTATGTTCCCGCAGTGTCCCCGCTGTGTCCCGCTGTGTCCGCGCTGTGTCCACCGCTGTGTCCCGTTGTGTCCTCAGCTGTGTACCCCGCTGTGTCCCTCTGTGTCCCCTCTGTATCGACGCTGTGTCCTGCTGGGTCCCGCTGTGTCCTTGATGTGTTCCTCGTTGTGTCCCGCTGTGTCCCCCGCTGTGTCCCTCGCTGTGTACCTGCTGTGTCCCTGCTCTGTCCCGCTGTGTCCCGCTTTGTCCCGCTTTGTCCTTGCTGTGTCCCAAGCTGTGTACCGCTGTGTCCCCCGCTGTGTCCCGCTGTGTCCCCGCTTTGTCCCACTGTGTCCCCCGCTGTGTCCCGCTGTGTACCGCTGTGTCCCGCTGTGTCCCGATGTGTCCCACTGTGTCCGTGCTGTGTTCCCGGCTGAGTCCCGCTGTGTACCCCTCTGTGTCCCCCTCTGTGTGCCGCTGTGTCCCCCGCTGTGACCCGCTGTGTCCCGCTTTGTCCCCCGCTGTGTCCCCACTGTGTGCCCCCTGTGTCCCGCTGTGTACCCCGCTGTGTCCAGCTGTGTTCCCGCTGTGTCCCGCTGTGTCCCCTCTCTGTCCCCTGCTGTCCCCCGCTGTGTCTCCCGCTGTGTCCCCTCTCTGTCCCCTGCTGTCCCCCGCTGTGTCTCCCGCTGTGTCCCGCTGTGTCCCGCTGTGTCGCCCGCTTTGTCCCGCTGTGCCCCTGCAGTGTCCCCGCTGTGTCACACTGTGTCACACTATGTCCCGTGGTGTCCCGCTTTGGCCCCCGGTGTGACCTCGCTGTGTTTCTCGCTTTGTCCCGCTGTGTACCCTTCTGTGTCCCCCGCTGTGTCCCGCTGTGTACCCCGCTGTGTCCAGCTGGGTCCTCTCTTTGTCCCTCGCTGTCTCCTGCTTTGTCCCACGCTGTGTCCCGCTGTGACCCGCTGTGTCCTCGCTGTGTCCCCTGCTGTGTCCCGCTGTGTTCCCCGATGTGACCCGCTGTGTCACGCTGTGTCGCCCACTGTGTCCCTGCTGTCTCCCGCTGTGTCCACACTGTGTCCCGCTGTGTCCCTCTGTGACCCGCTGTGTTCCCAGCTGTGTCCCGCTGTGTACCCCTCTGTGTCCCACTCTGTGTCCCGCTGTCTTCCCCGCTGTGTCCCGTTGTGTCCCGCTGTGTCCCCCGCTGTGTCCCTGCTGTGTCCCCGCTGTGTCCTGCTGTATACTGCTGTGTCCCCCGCTGAGTCCTGCTGTGTCCCCGCTGTGTCCCGCTGTGTTCCCCATGTGTCCCCCCCTGTGTCCCACTGTGTCCCACTGTGTCCTCCACTGCTTCCCCCGCTGTGTCCGGCTGTGTCCCCCGCTGTGTCCCGCTGTGTCCACTGCTGTGTCCCAACTGTGTCCCGCTTTTTCCTCGGCTGTGTCCCGCTGTGTCCTCACTGTGTCCCCCGCTGTATCCCGCTGTGTCCTCGCTGTGTCCCCAGCTGTGTCCCGCTGTGTCCCCCGCTTTGTCCCGCTGTGTCCCACTGTGTCCCCACTGTGTCCCGCTGTGTCCCGCTGTGTCCCCGGTGTGCCCGCTGTGTCCCGCTGTGTACCCCGCTGTGTCCAGCTATGTCACCGCTGTGTCCCGCTGTGGCCCATCTCTGTCTCCGCTGTATCCCGCTGTGTCCCCCGCTGTGTGCCACTGTGTCCCGCTATGTCCCCCGCTTTGTCCTGCTGTGTCCCCGCAGTGTCCCCGCTGTGTCCTGCTGTGTCACACTGTGTCCCGTGGTGTCCCACTTTGTCCCCCGCTGTTTCCCCCGCTGTGTCCTCCGCTGAGTCCCCTCTGTATCGACGCTGTGTCCCGCTGTGTCCCGCTGTGTCCTCGCTGTGTTCCCCGCTGTGTCCCGCTGTGTCACCTGCTTTGTCCCCCGCTGTGTCCTCGCTGTGTCCCCCGCTGTGTCCTTGCTGGGTCCCCCGCTGTGTCCCACTGTGTCCTGCTGTGTTCCTGCTGTGACCCTCTCTGTCCCCGCTGTATTGACGCTGTGTCCCGGTGTGTCCCGCTGTGTCCGCGCTGTGTTTCCGGCTGTGTCCCGCTGGGTACCCCTCTGTGTCCCGCTGTGTCCCGCTGTGTACTGCTGTGTCCCCCGCTGAGTCCCGCTGTGTCCCAATGTGTCCTCGCTCTGTCCCCCGCTGTGTACCTCTGTGTCCTTCCTGTGTCCCACACTGTGTCCCTCTGTGTACCCGCTGTGTCCCCCGCTATGTCCCGCTTTGTCCCCCGCTGTGTCCTGCTCTGTCCTTGCTGTGTCCCCCACTGTGTGCCGCTGTGTCCTCGCTGTTTCCCCGCTGTGTCCCTGCTGTGTCCCTCTGTGTACCCCGCTGTGTCCAGCTTTGTACCCGCTGTGTCTCGCTGTGTCCCACGATCTGTCCC
>NW_012294939.1:0-2203 GCF_000151885.1 Dipodomys ordii
GCTACTGCTCTACTCTTCTGTTTCTCTGCTCTCATCTGCTTGATCTCATTCTGCTCTGCTCTCCTTTGCTCTCTCTGCTCTCCAGATCTGCTCTCTGCTCTCGTGCTCTCACTGCTTCAGGTTCTCTCGGCTTCTTCACATCTTATGCTCTGCTTCTCCTGCATCTGCATCTTCTGCTTTCCCTCATCTCTTCCTGCTTCTCCTTCTGTTTCTGCTTCTGCTTCTGCTTCTTGTCCTTCTTGTGTTTCTTCTGCTTTTGCTTCTCAAGTTTCTGCATCTCCTGCTTCTCCTTCTGCTGCTCTTTCTGCTTCTCCTGCTGCTTTTCCTTCTCCTGCTCCTACTTCTGCTTCTCTTTCTGCTTCTCCTTCTGTTTCTCCTACTCCTTCTCCTTCTCGTTCTTCTGCTTTTCCTTCTGCTTCTCCTTCTGCTTCTGCATCTTCTGCTTCTTCTGCTACTGCCTCTGCTTCTTCTGTTTCTTCTGCTTCCCCTTCTGCTTCTCCTTCTGCTTTTGCTTCTCTTTCTGCTTCTGCTTCTCCTTCTGCTTCTCCAGATTCTGCTTCTTCTGCTTCTCCTGCTTCTCTTTCTGCTTCAGGTTCTGCTTCTGCTTCTTCGGCTTCTTCTGCTTCTGCTTCTCCTGCTGCTGCTTCTTCTGCTTCTCCTGCTTCTCTTTCTGCTTTTCCTTCTGTTTCTGCTTCTCCTTCTGCTTCTGCTTCTTCTCCTTCCTATGTTTCTTCTGCTTCTGCTTCTCCTGCTTCTGCTTCTCTTGCTTCTGCTTCTCCTGCTTCTCGTTGTGCTTCTCTTTCTGCTTCTCTTTCTGCTTCTCCTTCTCCTTCTGCTTCTGCTTCTCCTTCTGCTTCAATTTCTCCTTCTGCTTCTCATTCTGCTTCTGCGTCTTCTGTTTCTTCTGCTTCTCCTGCTTCTGCTTCTCCTGCTTCTCCTACTTCTCGTGCTGCTTCTCCTTCTGCGTCTCTTTCTGCTTCTGCTTATCCTTTTGCTTCTCCTACTCCTAATCCTTCTCTTTCGCCTTCTCCTTCTCCTTCTTCTGCTTCTCCTGCTTCTCCTTCTGCATCTTCTTCTGCTTCTGCTTCTGCTGCTTCTTCTGCTTCTGCTTCTCCTTCTTCTGCTTCTCCCTCTGATTCTGCTTCTTATGCTTATTTTTTTCTTCTGCTTCTGCCTCTCCTGCTTCTGCTTCTCCTGCTTCTGCTTCTCCGTCTGTTTCTGCTTCTTCTGTTTTTCCTGCTTCTCCTTCTGCTTCTCCTTCTTCTTCTCCTTCTGTTTTTCCTTGTCGTTATTCTGCTATTCCTTCTGCTTCTCTATCTGCTTCTGCGTCTTCAGCTTCTTCTGCTACTGCTTCTGCTTCTGATTCTTCTGTTTCTTCTGCTTCTCTTTCTGCTTCTCCTTCTGCTTTTGCTTCTCTTTCTGCTTCTGCTTCTCCTTCTGGTTCTCCTTCTTCTCCAGATTCTGCTTCTTCTGCTTCTCCTGCTTCTCCTTCTGCTTCAGGTTCTGCTTCTGCTTCTTCTGCTTCTATTTCTGCTTCTCCTTCTGTTTCTGCTTCTCTTTCTGCTTCTGCTTCTTATCCTTCTTCTATTTCTTTTGATTCTGCTTCTCCTGCTTCTGCTTCTCCTGCTTCTCCTTCTGTTTCTCCTTATGCTTCTCCTTCTGCTTCTCCTTCTTCTGCTTCTACTTCTGCTTCAGCTTCTCCTTCTGCATCTTCTTCTGTTTCAATTTCTCCTTCTTCTGCTTTTCATTCTGCTTCTGCTTCTCCTGCTTCTGCTTCTTCTGCTTCTCCTGCTTCTCCTTCTGCTTCTCTTTCTGCTTCTGCTTCTCCTTCTATTTCTCCTACTCCTAATCCTTCTTTTTCTCCTTCTCCTTCTTCTTCTTCTGCTTCTCCTTCTACTTCTCCTTCTGCTTTTGCTTCTCTTTCTGCTTCTGCTTCTCCTTCTGGTTCTCCTTCTTCTTCTCCAGATTCTGCTTCTTCTGCTTCTCCTTCTGCTTTAGGTTCTGCTTTTGCTTCTTCGGCTTCTTCTGCTTCTATTTTTGCTTCTCCTTCTGTTTCTGCTTCTCTTTCTGCTTCTGCTTCTTCTCCTTCTTCTATTTCTTCTGATTCTGCTTCTCCTGCTTCTGCTTCTCCTGCTTCTCCTTCTGTTTCTCTTTAAGCTTCTCCTTCTGCTTCTCCTTCTTCTGCTTCTACTACTGCTTCTGC
>NW_012294940.1:0-2782 GCF_000151885.1 Dipodomys ordii
TCAGTCCTCGCTGTGTTCCCCACTGTGTCCCGCTGTGTCCTCGCTGGGTCCTCCCTTGTGTCCCGCTGTGTCCCCCGCTGTGTCCCGCTGTGTCATCGCTGGGTACCCTGCTGTGTCCCGCTGTGTCCTCGCTGGTTCCCCCGCTGTGTCCCGCTGTGTCCTCGCTGTGTCCCCCGCTGTGTCCCGCTGTGTCCTCGCTGGGTCCCCCGCTGTGTCCCGCTGTGTTCCGATGTGTCCCGCTCTGTCCCTGCTGTGTCCCCCTGTGTCCTGCTGTGTCCTCGCTGTGTCCCCCGCTGTCTCCCGCTCTGTCCCCCGCTTCGTCTCACAATTTGTCCTCGCTGTGTCCCACTGTGTCCCACTGTGTCCCGCTGTGCCCCCAATGTGTCCCGTTATGTCCACATATGTGTACCACGCTGTGTAACGCTGTATCCCCGCTGTATCGACGCTGTGTCCCGCTGTGTCCTCGCTGTGTTCCCCGCTGTGTCCCGCTGTGTCCCGCTCTGTCCCCGCTGTGTGCCGCTGTGCCCTGCTGTGTCCTCCCTGTGTCCCCCGCTGTCTCCCGCTCTGTCCCCCGCTGTATCTCACGATTTGTCTTCGCTTTGTCCCACTGTGTCCCTCTGTGTCCCGCTGTGCCTCCACTGTGTCCCCTTGTGTCCACAGATGTGTACCACACTGTGTAACGCTGTATCCCCGCTGTATCGACGCTGTGTCCCGCTGTGTCCCGCTGTGTACTCGCTGTGTTCCCTGCTGTGTCCCGCTGTGTCCCCCGGTGTGTCCCCCGCTGTTTTCCTGTCTGTGTCCCCCGCTGTGTCCTGCTGTGTCCTCGCTGGGCCCCCCGCTGTTTCCCGCTGGGTACCCCGCTGTGTCCCGCTGTGTCCCCTGCTGTGTACCCTGCTTTGTCCCGCTGTGTTCCCCGCTGTGTCCCGCTGTGTCCCCCGCTGTGTCCCGCTGTGTCCTCGCTGTGTCGCGCTCTGTCTCCCCCTTGTCCACGCTGTGTCCCGCGCTGTCCCGTGGTGTCCCGCTTTGTCCCCCGCTGTGTCCGCCGCTGAGTCCCCGCTGTGTCCCCACTGTGTCCCGCTCTGTCCTCCCTGTGGCCCCCGCTGTGTCCCGCTGTGTCCCCTGCTGTGTCCCGCTGTGTCTACTGCTGTGTTCCTGCTGTGTCCAGCTGTGTCCCGCTGTGTCCCCCTGTGTCCTCACTGTGTCCCACGCTGTGTTCCGCTGAGTACTTGCTGTGTCCCCAGCTGTGTACCCCGCTGTGGCCCACTCTGACCCCGCTGTATCGACGCTGTGTCCCGCTGTGTCCCACTGTGTCCTCGCTGTGTCCACCGCTGTGTCCCGCTCTGTCCCCGCTGTGTCCCGCTTTTTCCCCCGCTGTGTCCCGCTGTGTCCTCGCTGTGTCCCCCGCTGTGTCCCGCTGTGTCCCCCGCTGTGTCCTGATGTGTCCCGCTTTGTCCCGCTGTGTCCCTGATGTGACCCTCAGTGTCCCGGTGTGTCCCCGCTGTGGCCCCACTGTGTCTGGCTGTGTATACCCCGCTTTGTCCAGCTTTGTCCCCGCTGGGTCCCGCTGTGTCCTCGTTGTGGTCCCTGTTGTGTCCTGCTCTGTCCCCCGCTGTGTCCCCCGCTGTGTCCTGCTGTGTCCCATGCTGTGTCCCGTTTTGTCCCGCTGTGTCCCTCGCTGTGTCCCTGCTGTGTCCCCGCTGTGTCCCGCTGTGTCCCGCTGTGTCCTGTTGTGTCCCACTGTGACCCTGCTGAGTGCCCCTATGTCCCGCTGTGTCCCCCTGTGTCGTCGCTCTGTCCCCCGCTGTGTCCCCCGCTGTGTCCCCGCTGTGTCCCGCTGTGTCCCGCTTTGTCCTGCTGTATCCCACTGTGTCCCCGCTGTGCGCCCGCTCTGTCCTGCTGAGTACCCCGCTGTGTCCAACTGTGTCCCCGCTGTGTCCCGCTGTGTCCCCTCTCTCTCCCCTGCTGTCCCCCGCTGTGTCCCCCGCTGTGTCCTGCTGTGTCCCGCTGTGTCCCTGGGTGTGTTCTCCTGTGTCCATGCAGTGTCCCCGCTGTGTCTCGCTGTGTCACACTGTGTCCCGTGGTGTCCGGCTTTGTCACCCGCTGTGTCCCCCGCTGAGTCCGGCTGTTTCCCCGCTGTGTCCCAATGTGTCCTCGCTGTGTCCCCCGCTGTGTCCCGCAGTGTCTCCCCTGTGTCCCCCGCTGTGTCCCGCTGTGTCCCCTGCTGTGTCCCCTGTTGTGTCCCGCTGTGTCCCCGCTGTGTCCCGCTGTATCCTCGCTGTGTCCCCAGCTGTGTACCCCACTGTGTCCCGCTGTGTACCTGCTGTATCAACGCTGGGTCCCGCTGGGTCCCGCTGTGTCCTCCCTTTGTCCCCCGCTGTGTCCCGCTGTGTCCGGCACTGTGTCCCGCTGTGTCTACTGCTGTATCCCCGCTGTGTCCTGCTGTGTCCAACTGGGTTTCTGCTGTATCCACGCTGGGTCCCGCTGGGTCCTGCTCTGTCATCCCTGTGTCCCCCGCTGTGTCCCGCTGTGTCCCCAGCTGTGTCCCCCGCTGTGTCTCTGCTGTGTCCCCGCTGTGTCCCGCTTTGTCCTGCTGTGTACTGCTGTGTCCCCCGCTGAGTCCCGCTGTGTCCCAATGTGTCCTCGCTCTGTCCCGCGCTGTGTCCCGCTGTGTCCTCCCTGTGTCCCCCGCTGTGTCCCGCTGTGTCCCGCTGTATCCCCCATTGGGGGCCCCCTTGTGTCCCACTTTGGAACCCCGCTGTAACCACGTTGATTCCACCACTTT
>NW_012294941.1:0-2685 GCF_000151885.1 Dipodomys ordii
TTCCCCGCTGTGTCCCGATGTGTCCCCCGCTGTGTTCCCCGCTATGTCTGCTGTGTCCCCCGCTGTGTCCCACTTTGTCCTTGCTGTGTCCCATGCTGTATGCCGCTGTGTCCTCGATGTGTCCCCCGCTGTGTCCCGCTGTGTCTGCTGTGTCACGCTGTTTCCCCGCTGCGTCCCCGCTGTGTCCCTCTGTGTACCCCGCTGTGTAGAGCTTTGTCCCCGCTATGTCTCGCTGTGTCCCACGCTCTGTCCCCCACTGTGTCCCGCTCTGTCCCCCTCTGTGTCCCGCTGTGTCCCCCGCTGTGTCCCACTGTGTCCCCGCAGTGTCACTGCTGTTTCCTGCTGTGTCCCGCTGTGTTCTGTGGTGTTACTCTTTGTCTCCCGCTGTGTCCCCAGCTGAGACCCCACGGTGTCAACGCTGTGTCCCGCTGTGTCCTGGCTGTGTCCCCCGCTGTCTCCAGCTCTGTACCCCGCTGTGTCTCACGCTTTGTCCCCGCTGTGTCCCACTGTGTCCCGCTGTGTCTCGCTGTGCCCCCACTGTGTCCCCACTGTGTCCCTGCTGTGTCCCTGCTGTGTTGCCGCTGTGTCCTGCTGTTTACTGCTGTGTCCTCGCTTTGTCCCACGCTGTGTTCCGCTGTGTCCCCCGCTGTGTCCCGCTGTGTCCCGCTGTGTCCCCGCTGTGTCCCGCTGTGTCCCCCGCTGTGTCACGCAGTGTCCCGCTTTGTCCCTGCTGTGACCCTCTCTGTCCCCGCTGTATTGACGCTGTGTCCCGGTGTGTCCCACTGTGTCCACGCTGTGTTCCCGGCTGTGTCCCGCTGTGTACCCCTCTGTGTCCCCCTCTGTGTTCCGCTGTGTCCCCTCTCTGTCCCCTGCTGTCCCCCGCTGTGTCCCCCGCTGTGTCTCGCTGTGTCGCCCACTGTGTCCCGTTGTGTCCCCGCTGTGTCCCACTGTGTCACACTGTGTCCCGTGTTGTCCCGCTTTGACCCCCGCTGTGACCTCGCAGTGTTTCCTGCTGTGTCCACCACTGTGTCCTCGCTGTGTCCCCCGCTGTGTCCCGCTATGTCCTCGCTGGGTACCCCGCTGTGTCCCGCTGTTTCCACCGCTGTGTCCCGCTGTGTCCCCTGCTCTCTCCCCCTGTGTCCACCGCGGTGTCCCTCTGTTTCCCCCGCTGTGTCCCGCTGTGTCCTCGCTGTGTCCCCCGCTGTCTCCCGCTCTGTCCCACGCTGTGTCTCACGCTTTGTCCCCGCTGTGTCCCACTGTGTTCCGCTGTGTCCCGCTGTGCCCCCACTGTGTCCCGTTGTGTCCACAGCTGTGTACCACGCTGTGTAATGCTGTGTCCCCGCAGTATCGACAGGGTATCCCGCTGTGTCCCGCTGTGTCCTCGCTGTGTTCACGGCTGTGTCCCGCAGTGTCCCCCGCTGTGTCCTCCGCTGTGTCCTCGCTGTGTTCCCCGCTGTGTCCCGCTGTGTCCTCGCTGGGTCCCACACTGTGTCCCGCTGTGTCCCTCGCTGTGTCCCGCTGTGTCCCGCTCTGTCCCTGCTGTGTCCCGCTGTGTCCTGCTGTGTCCTCGCTGTGTTCCCCGCTGTCTCCCGCTCTGTCCCCTGCTAAGTCTCACGATTTGTCCTCGCTGTGTCCCACTGTGTCCTGCTGTGCCCCCACTGTGTCCCGTTGTGTCCACAGATGTGTACCACACTGTGTAACGCTGTATCCCCGCTGTATCGACGCTGTGTCCCGCTGGGTCCCGCTGTGTCCTCGCTGTGTTCCCCACTGTGTCCCGCAGTGTCCCCCGCTGTGTCCCCCGCTGTGTCCTCGCTGTGTCCCCCGCTGTGTCCCACTGTGTCCTCGCTGGGTCCTCCGCTGTGTCCCGCTGTGTCGCCCGCTGTGTCCCGCTGTGTCCTCGCTGGGTACCCCGCTGTGTCCCGCTGTGTCCTCGCTGGGTCCCCCGCTGTGTCCCGCTGTGTCCTCGCTGTGTCCCCCGCTGTGTCCCGCTGTGTCCTCTCTGGGTCCCCCGCTGTGTCCCGCTGTGTCCCGCTCTGTCCCTGCTGTGTCCCGCTGTGTCCTGCTCTGTCCTCGATGTGTCCCCCACTGTCTCCCGCTCTGTCCCCCGCTTTGTCTCACGATTTGTCCTCGCTGTGTCCCACTGTGTCCCCCTATGTCCCGCTGTGCCCACACTGTGTCCCGTTATGTCCACATATGTGTACCACACTGTGTAACACTGTATCTCCGCTGTATCGACGCTGTGTCCCGCTGTGTCCTCGCTGTGTTCCCCGCTGTGTCCCGCTGTGTCCCACTCTGTCCCTGCTGTGTGCCGCTGTGCCCTGCTGTGTCCTCCCTGTGTCCCCCGCTGTCTCCCGCTCTGTCCCCCGCTGTATCTCACGATTTGTCTTCGCTTTGTCCCACTGTGTCCCGCTGTGTCCCGCTGTGCCCCCACTGTGTCCCCTTGTGTCCACAGATGTGTACCACACTGTGTAACGCTGTATCCCCGCTGTATCGATGCTGTGTCCCGCTGGGTCCCGCTGTGTCCTTGCTGTGTTCCCTGCTGTGTCTCGCTGTGTCCCCCGGTGTGTCCCCCGCTGATTTCCTGTCTGTGTCCCCCGCTGTGTCCTGCTGTGTCCTCGCTGGGCCACCCGCTGTATCCCGCTGAGCTACCCCGCTGTGTCCCGCTGTGTCCCCTGCTGTGTACCC
>NW_012294942.1:0-5466 GCF_000151885.1 Dipodomys ordii
TCCTAATCCTTCTCTTTCGCCTTCTCCTTCTTGTTCTTCTGCTTGTCCTGGTGCTTCTGCTACTGCTTATTCTACTATTTCTGTTTCTTCTGCTTCTGCTTCAGATTGTTCTTCTTCTGTTTCTCCTTCTGCTTCAGATTCTGCTTCTGCTTCTTCGGCTTCTCCTGTTTCTTCTGCTTCTGCTTCTCCTGCTTCTTCTGGTTCTCCTGCTTCTCTTTCTGCTTCTCCTTCTGCTTCTGCTTCTCCTTCTGCTTCTGCTTCTGCTCTTCTCCTTCTTCTGTTTCTTTTGTTTCTGTTTCTTCTGCTTCTTCTTCTTCTGTTTCTTCTGATTCTACTTCTGCTTCTCCTTCTTCTCCTTCTCTTTCTGCTTCTTCTGATTCTCCTGCTTCTCCTTCTTGTTCTCCTTCTGTTTCTGCTTCTCTTTCTGCTTCTGCTTCTCCTTCTGCTGCTCCTTCTCCTTCTTCTGCTTCTCTCACTGCTTCTGCTTCTGCTTCTTTTGCTTATTCTTTTTCTTCTGCTTCAGCTTCTCCTGCTTCTGCTTCTTCTGCTTCTACTGCTTCTCCTTATACTTCTCCTTATGCTTCTCCTTATGCTTCTCCTTATGCTGCTTCTTCTTCTTCTTCTTCTTCGTCTTCTTCTTCTTCTCTTTCTTCTGCTTCTGCTTTTCCAGCTTCTGATGCTTCTGCTTCTCCTTCTGCTTCAGGTTCTCCTTCTGCTTCTTCAGCTTCTTCTGTTTCTTCTGCTTCTGCTTCTCCTGCAACTGCTTCTTCTGCTTCTGTTTCTATTTCTGCTTCTCATTCTGCTTCTGCTTCTCCTTCTGCTCCTTCTCCTTCTTCTGTTTCTTCTTCTTCTTCTGCTTCTCCCGTTTCTGCTTCTTCTGCTTCTCCTGATTGTCCTTCTGCTTCTGCTTCTCCTTCTCCCTCTTCTGCTTCTCTTTCTGCTTCTGCTTCTTCTGATTCTCCAACTTCTCCTTCTGTTTTTGCTTCTCTTTCTGCTTATGCATCTCCTTCTGCTTCACCTTCTGCTGCTCCTTCTCCTTCTTCTGTTTCTACCTCTGCTTCTATTTCTGCTTCTTATGCTTCTTCTTTTTCTTCTGCTTCTGCTTCTCCTGCTTCTGTTTCTTATGCTTCTACTGCTTCTTCTTCTGGTTCTGCTTCTTCTGCTTCTACTTCTCTTTCTGCTTCTGCTTCTCCTGCTTGTTTTTCTGCTTCTTCTGCTGCTTCTCCTTCTGCTGCTTCTTTTACTACTCCTTGTGCTTCTCTTTTTGCTTCTCCTTCTGCTTCTGCTTCTTCTGTTTCTCCTGCCTGAATTTCTGGTTCTACTTCTTCTGCTGCTTCTCCATCTGCTTCTGCTTCTCGTTCTGCTAATGTTTCTGCTTCTTCTCTTTCGGCTTCTCCTGCTTCTGCTTCTTGTCCTTCTCCTGCTTCTATTTCTGTTTCTCATTCTGCTTCTCATTCTGCTTCTGCTTCTCCTCCTTCACCTTCTCCTACTTCTGTTTCTCCTTCAGCTTCTGCTTCTTCTGCTTCTCCTGCTTCTCCTTCTGCATCTCCTTCTGCTTGTGCTTTTCCTTATGCTTCTGCTTCTACTTCTCCTTCTCCTTCTTTTGCTTCTCCTTTTGCTTCTGCTTCTTCTGCTTTTCCTGCTTCTCCTCATGCTTCTGTTTCTTCTGCTTCTCCTGCTTCTCCTTCTGCATCTTCTTCTGCTTCTCCTTCTCCTTCTTCTGCTTCTCCTTCTGATTCTCCTTCTGCTTCTTCCTCTTCTGCTTTACCTGCGTCTCTTTCTGCTTCTCCTTCTGTTTCTCCTTCTCCTTCTGTTTCTGCTTCTCCTTCTACTTCTGCTTCTTGTCCTTCTTGTGTTTCTTCTGCTTCTGCTTCTCAAGTTTCTACATCTCCTGCTTCTCCTTCTGCTCCTCTTTCTACTTCTCCTGCTGCTTTTCCTTCTCCTGCTATTTCTTCTGCTTCTCTTTCTGCTTCTCCTTCTGTTTCTCCTACTCCTTCTCCTTCTCGTTCTTCTGCTTTTCCTTCTGCTTCTCCTTCTGCTTCTGCATCTTCTGCTTCTTCTGCTACTGCCTCTGCTTCTTCTGTTTCTTCTGCTTCCCCTTCTGCTTCTCCTTCTGCTTTTGCTTCTCTTTCTGCTTCTGCTTCTCCTTCTGCTTCTCTAGATTCTGCTTCTTCTGCTTCTCCTGCTTCTCCTTCTGCTTCAGGTTCTGCTTCTGCTTCTTCGGCTTCTTCTGCTTCTGCTTCTCCTGCTGCTGCTTCTTCTGCTTCTCCTGCTTCTCTTTCTGCTTTTCCTTCTGTTTCTGCTTCTCCTTCCGCTTCTGCTTCTTCTCCTTCCTATGTTTCTTCTGCTTCTGCTTCTCCTGCTTCTGCTTCTCCTGCTTCTCGTTGTGCTTCTCTTTCTGCTTCTCCTTCTCCTTCTTCTGCTTCTCCTTCTGCTTCTGCTTCTGCTTCAATTTCTCCTTCTGCTTCTCATTAAGCTTCTGCGTCTTCTGTTTCTTCTGCTTCTCCTGCTTCTGCTTCTCCTGCTTCTCCTACTTCTCGTGCTGCTTCTCCTTCTGCGTCTCTTTCTGCTTCTGCTTATCCTTTTGCTTCTCCTACTCCTAATCCTTCTCTTTTGCCTTCTCCTTCTCCTTCTTCTGCTTCTCCTGCTTCTGCTTCTGCTTCTCCGTCTCATTCTCCTTCTCCTTCAATTCCTCCTTCTTGTGCTTCTCTTTCTGCTTCTCCTGCTTCTGCTTCTGCTTCTCCTTCTGCTTCTCTTTCTGCTTCTTATTCTGCTTCTGCTCCTCCTACTCCTAATCCTTCTCTTTCTCCCTCTTCTTCTGCTTCTCGTTCTGCTTCTGCTTCTTCTGCTTGTTCTGTTTCTTCTGCTTCTGCTTTTCCAGCTTCTGCTGCTTCTGCTTCTCTTTCTGCTTCAGGTTCTCCTTCTGGTTCTTGGGCTTCTTCTGTTTCTTCTGCTTCTGCTTCTCCTGCTACTGCTTCTTCTGATTCTCTTTCTGCTTCTCCTTCTGCTCCTTCTCCTTCTTCTGTTTCTTCTTCTTCTGCTGCTGCTTCTCCCGCTTCTGCTTCTTCTGCTTCTCCTACTTGTCCTTCTCCTTCTGCTTCTCCTTCTCCTTCTTCTGCTTCTCTTTCTGCTTCTGCTTCTGCTTCTTCTGATTCTCCAACTTCTCCTTCTTCTTCTCCTTCTGTTCCTGCTTCTCTTTCTCCTTCTGCATCTCCTTCTGCTTCACCTTCGGCTGCTCCTTCTCCTTCTTCTGTTTCTCCCTCTGCTTCTGCTTCTTATGCTTCTTCTTTTTCTTCTGGTTCTGCTTCTCCTGCTTCGGCTTCTTATGCTTCTACTGCTTCTTCTTCTTCTTCTACTTCTTCTGCTTCTACTTCTCTTTCTGCTTCTGCTTCTCCTGCTTGTATTTCCGCTTCTTCTGCTGCTTCTCCTTCTGCTGGTTCTTCTACTTCTTCTTCTGCTTCTCTTTTTGCTTCTCCTTCTGCTTCTGCTCTGCTTCTTCTGTTTCTCCTGCCTGAATTTCTGGTTCTACTTCTTCTGCTGCTTCTCCTTCTGCTTCTGCTTCTACTTCTGCTTCTGTTTCTGCTTCTTCTGCTTCTTCTCTTTCGGCTTCTCCTGCTTCTGCTTCTTGTGCTTCTCCTGCTTCACTTTCTGCTTCTCTTTCCGCTTCTGCTTCTCCTTCTGCTTCTCCTCCTTCTCCTTCTCCTACTTCTGCTTCTCCTTCAGCTTCTGCTTCTTCTGTTTCTCCTGCTTCTCCTTCTGCATCTCCTTCTGCTTGTGCTTGTCCTTAAGCTTCTTCTTCTTCTTCTGCTTCTCCTTCTCCTTCTCCTTCTTTTGCTTCTCCTTTTGCTTCTGCTTCTTCTGATTTTCCTTCTTCTCCTTCTGCTTCTGCTTCTTCTGCTTCTCCTTCTGCATCTTCTTCTGCTTCTGCTTCTCTTTCTCCTTCTTCTGCTTCTCCTTCTGATTCTCCTTCTGCTTCTTCTTCATCTGCTTTACCTGCTTCTCTTTCTGCTTCTCCGTCTGCTTCTCCTTCTGTTTCTCCTTCTCCTTCTTGTTCTTCTGCTTTTCCTTCTGCTTCTCGTTCTGCTTCTGCTACAACTGCTACTGCTTCTACTTCTTCTGTTTCTTCTGCTTCTCCTTCTGCTTTTGATTCTCTTTCTGCTTCTGCTTCTCCTTCTGCTTCTCATTCTGCTTCTCCAGATTCTTCTTCTTCTGCTTCTCCAGCTTCTCCTTCTGCTTCAGGTTCTGCTTCTGCTTCTTCGGATTCTTATGCTTCTGCTTCTCCTGCTTCTGCTTCTTCTGCTTCCCCTCTTTCTCTTTCTGCTTCTCCTTCTGTTTCTGCTTCTCCTTCTGCTTCTGCTTCTTGTGCTTCTCCTGTTTCTTCTGCTTCTTCTTCTGCTTCTCCTGTTTCTGCACCTCCTGCTTCTCCTTCTGCTGCTCTTTCTGCTTCTCTTGCTTCTTTTCCTTCTCCTGCTCCTTCTCCTGCTTCTCTTTCTGCTTCTCCTTCTGTTTCTCCTTCTTCTCGTTCTTTTGCTTTTCCTTCTGCTTCTCCTTCTGCTTCTGCATCTTCTGCTTCTTCTGCTACTGCCTCTGATTCTTCTGTTTCTTCTGCTTCTCCTTCTGCTTCTCCTTCTGCTTTTGCTTCTCTTTCTGCTTCTGCTTCTCCTTCTGCTTCTCCAGATTCTGCTTCTTCTGCTTCTCCTGCTTCTCCTTCTGCTTCAGGTTCTGCTTCTGCTTCTTCGGCTTCTCCTGCTTCTCTTTCTGCTTTTCCTTCTGTTTCTGCTTCTCCTTCTGCTTCTGCTTCTTCTCCTTCTTCTGTTTCTTCTGCTTCTGCTTCTCCTGCTTCTGCTTCTCCTGCTTCTCGTTCTGCTTCTCTTTCTGCTTCTCTTTCGGCTTCTCCATCTCCTTCTCCTTCTTCTGCTTCTCCTTCTGCTTCTGCTTCTCCTTCTGCTTCTGCTTCAATTTCTCCTTCTGCTTCTCATTCTGCGTCTGCGTCTTCTGTTTCTTCTGCTTCTCCTTCTTCTGCTTCTCCTGCTTCTCTTAATTCTCGTGCTGCTTCTCCTTCTGCGTCTCTTTCTGCTTCTGCTTATCCTTTTCCTTCTCCTACTCCTAATGCTTCTCTTTCGAACTCTCCATCTACTTCCTTTGCTTCTCATGTTGCTTTTGCTTCTGCTTATTCTACTCTTTCTGTTTCTTCTGATTCTGCTTCAGATTGTGCTTCTTCTGTTTCTCCTTCTGCTTCAGATTCTGCTTCTGCTTCTTCGGCTTCTCCTGTTTCTTCTGCTTCTGCTTCTCCTGCTTCTTCTGCTTCTCCTGCTTCTCTTTCTGCTTCTCCTTCTACTTCTGCTTCTCCTTAAAGCTTCTGCTTCTGCTCTTCTCCTTCTTCTGTTTCTTTTGCTTCTGGTTTCTTCTGCTTCTTCTTCTGTTTCTTCTGATTCTACTTCTGCTTCTCCTTCCTCTCCTTCTCTT
>NW_012294943.1:0-5466 GCF_000151885.1 Dipodomys ordii
ACAGCGAGGACACAGCTGGACACAGCGGGGACACAGAGGGGACTCAGCAGGGGACATAGAGGGGAAAAAGCGGGACACCACGGGACACAGTAGGACACAGCGGGACACAGCGGGGACACTGCGGGACACAGCCGGAGGACACAGCGGTGGACAGCGGGGGACAGAGAAGGGACACAGCGGAACACAGAGGGGACACACCTGGACACAGAAGGGTACACAGCGGGGCACAGCGGACACACAACGGGGACAGAGCTGGACACAGAGGGACACAGATGGGACAGAGCATGACACAGCGGGACACAGCAGGGGACTCAGCGGGACACAGCGGGGGACACAGGGAGGACACAGCTGGACACTGAATGAGACAGAGCGAGGACACAGCCGGACACAGCGAAACACAGCGTGACACAGTGGGGACACAGCAGGGGACACAGCGGGACACAGCCGGGGACACAGAGGAACACAGCGGGGTACACAGCAAGGACAAAACGGGACACAGCGGGGGACACAGCGAGGACACAGCAGGACAGAGCGGTGACACAGCGGGACACAGCTGGGGACACTGCGGGACACAGCGGGACACAGCGGGGACACAGCAAGGACACAGCGGGGGACACAGCGGTCCACAGCCGGACACAGCCGGGGACACAGCGGGACACAGCAAGAGACACAGCAGGGGACACAGCGGGACACAGCGGGGAACAAAGAGAGGACACAGCGAGACCCAGCGGGACACAGCGTCGATAGAGCGGGGACACAGCGGGACACAGCGGTGACACAACGGGACTCAGCGGGGGACACTGCGGGACCCAGCGGGACCCAGCGGGGACACAGCAAGGACACAGCGGGGGACACAGCGGGACACAGCGGGACACAGCGGGGGACACAGCGAGTGACACAGCGGGGGACACAGCGGGACACAATGGGGAACACAGAGAGGGACACAGCAGGACACAGCGAGACACAGCGTCGATACAGCAGGGACACAGCGGGGTACACAGCTGTTGACACAACGGGACACAGTCGGGGACACAGCGGGACACAGCGGGGACAGATCGGGACACAGTCGGACACAGCGGGACACAGCGGGGGACACAGCAGGAGACAAAGAGGGACACCACGAAACACAGTGGGACACAGCAGGAAACAGCAGTGACACTGCGGGGACACAGTGGGACACAGCGGGGGACACAGCGGGAAACAGCAGGCACACAGCGTGGACACAGTGGGACACAGCGGGACACAGCATAGACACAGCGAGGACACAGCGGGGGACACAGCGGGGGACACAGCGGGAGACAGCGGGGCACACAGCGAGGACACAGCGGGACACAGCGGGACACAGCGTCGATACAGCAGGGACACAGCGTTACACAGTGTGGTACACAGCTCTGGACTCAACGGGACACAGTGGGGGCACAGCCGGACACAGCGGGACACAGTGGGACACAGCGGGGACAAAGCGTGAGACACACCAGGGGACAGAGAGGGAGACAGCAGGGGACACAGCGAGGAAACAGCGGGACACAGCCGTGACACAGCGGGGACTCAGCGGGGGACACAGCGGGACACAGCGGGGGACACAGCGGGACACAGCGGGGGACACAACGAGGACCCAGCGGGACCCAGCGGGACACAGCGTAGATACAGCGGGCACACAGCGTTACACAGCGTGGTACACAGCTGTGGACACAACGAAATACAGTGGGGGCACAGCGGAACACAGCGGGACACAGTGGGACACAGCGGGGACAACGCGTGAGACACAGCGGGGGACAGAGCGGGAGACAGCGGGGGACACAGCGAGGACACAGCGGGACACAGGGGGGACTCAGCGGGGGACACAGCGGGGGAAAAAGAGGGAAACCATGGAACACAGCGGGACACAGCGGGAAACAGCAGTGACCCTGCGGGGACACAGTGGGACACAGCTGGGGACACAGCGGGACACAGAGGGGGACAGAGCTGGAAACACAGGGGGACAGAGCATGGGACACAGCGAGACACAGCAGGACAAGCTGGACACAGCGGGGTACACAGAGGGACACAGCGGTGACGCAGCGGGGAACAGCGTGACACAGCAGGACACAGCGGGACACAGCGGGGGACACAGCAGTACACAGCAGGACAAAGCGGGACACAGCGGGGACACAGCAGAGACACAGCGGGGGACACAGCGGGACAGAGTGGGGTACACAGCTGGGGACACAGCGAGGACACAGCGGGACACAGCGGGACACATCGGGGACACTGCGGGAACATAGCAGGACACAGCGGGGGACACAGCGGGACACAGCGGGACACAGCTGGGGACACAGCGGGGACAGAGCGGGACACAGCGGAACACAGCGGGAGACAAAGCAGAAGACAGCGGGACACACAGCGAGGACACAGGGGGACACAGAAGCGACACAGAGGGGACTCAGCGGGGGACACAGCGTGGAACAAAGTGGGACACCACGGGACACAGAGTTACACAGCGGGACACAGCGGGGACACTGCGGGACACAGCAGGAAAAAGCGGGGGACACAGCGGGCCACAGCAGGGGACATAGCGGGGGACAGCGGAGACAGAGAGTGGCCACAGCGAGACACAGCGGTGACACAGCTGGACACAGCGGGGTACACAGCAGGACACAGCGGGCACACAGCGGGACACAGCGGGGACACAGCGGGACAAAGCGGGAGACACAGCGGGACACAGCAGGCACACAGCGGGGACACAGTGGGACACAGCGGGACACAGCAGGGGACACAGCGAGGACACAGCGGGGGACACAGCAGGGGACACAGCGGGACACAGCGGGGAACACAGCGAGGACACAGCGGGACACAGCGGGACACAGCGTCGATACAGCGGGCACACAGCGTTACACAGTGTGGTACACAGCTGTGGACTCAACGGGACACAGTGGGGGCACAGCCGGACACAGTGGGACACAGTGGGACACAGCGGGGAAAAAGCGTGAGACACAGCAGGGGACAGAGAGGGTGACATCAGCGGACACAGCGAGGAAACAGCGGGAAACAGCGGTGACACAGCGGGGATTCAGGGGGTGACACAGCGGGACACAGCGGGGGACACAGCGGGACACAGCGCGGGACAAGGCGGGACACAGTGTGGGACAGAGCGTGGGACACAGCGAGACACAGCGGAGACAAAACTGGACACAGCGGGGTACACAGAGTGACACAGCAGGGACACAGCGGGAAAACAGCGTGACACAAAAGGACACAGCGGGACACAGCGGGGGACACAGCGAGGACACAGCGGCACACAGTGGGGGACACAGCAAGGATAGAGCGGGACACAGCGGGGGACACAGCAGGACATAGCAGGGGACAGAGCGGGACACAGCGGGACACAGCGGGGGACACAGGATGGACACAGCGGTACACAGCGGGGGACAGACCGAGGACACATTGGGACACAGCGGGGACACAGCGGGACTCAGCGGGGGACACAGCAGTACACAGCGGGGCACAGCGGGACATAGCAGGGACACAGCGGGGGACACAGCGGGACACAGCGTGGGACACAGAGGGGGACACAGCGGGGAAAAAAGCGAGGCCACACAAGAACACAGCGTGGGACACAGCGAGGACACAGCGGGACACAGCGGGACACAGCGTCGATACAGCGGGGACACAGTGGGACACAGCGAGGTACACAGCTGGGGACACAACGGGACACAGTGGGGGCACAGCCGGACACAGCGGGACACAGCGGTACACAGCGGGGACAATGCGGAAACATAGTGGGACACAGCGGGGTACACAGCGGGACACAGCGGGACACAGCTTGGGACACAGCGGGGACAAAGCGGCAGACAGCGGGGGACACAGCGAGGACACAGCAGGACACAGCGGCGACACAGAGGGGACTCAGCGGGACAAAGCGGGGGACACAGCGTGGCACAGCGGGACACAGCGGGGGACACAGCGGGCAACAGCGGAGACAGAGAGGGGCCAAAGCGAGACACAGCGGTGATACAGCTGGACACAACGGAGTACACAGCGGGACACAGCGGGCACACAGCAGGGACACAGCGGGACAGAGCGGGACACAGCAGGGAACACAGGAAGGAAACAGCGGGACCCAGTGGGACACAGCGTCGATACAGCGGGACACAGCGGGGTACACAGCTGGGGACACAACGGGAGCGAGGAGACAGTGTGACCCAGCAGGACACAGCGGGGACACAGCGGGACCCAGCGGGGAAACCAGCGAGGACACAGTGGGACACAGCGGGGACAAAGCGTGAGACACAACGGAGGACAGAGCTGGAGACAGCGGGGGACACAGCGAGGACACAGTGGGACACAGCGGTGACACAGCGGGGACTCAGCGGGGGACACAGCGGGAGACAAAGAGGGACACCACGGAACACAGCGGGACACAGCGGGAAACAGCAGTGACCCTGCCTGGACACAGTGGGACACAGCGGGGGACACAGCGGGGGACAGTGGAGACAGAGAGTGGCCACAGCGAGACAAGGCGGTGACATAGCTGGACACAGCGGGGTACACAGCGGGACACAGCGGGCACACAGCGGGGACACAGCGGGACACAGCAGGACACAGCGGGGACACAGTGGGACACAGCGGGACAAAGCGGGCGACACAACGGGACACAGCAGGCGACACAACTGGACACAGCAGGCACACAGCGGGACACAGAGGGACACAGCGGGTACAGAGCGGGACACAGCCGGACACAGCGGGAAACAGCGGGGGACACAGCAGGACACAGTGGGGGACCCGGTGAGGACACAGCGGGACACAGCAGGGGACACAGCGAGGACACAGCGGGGGACACAGCGGGGGACACAGCGGGACACAGCGGGGAACACAGCGAGGACACCGCGGGACACAGCGGGACACAGCATCGATAAAGCGGGGACACAGCGTTACATAGCGTGGTACACAGCTGTGGACACAACGGGACACAGTGGGACACAGCGGGGACAAGGCGTGAGACACAGCGGGGGACAGAGAGGGCGACAGCAGGGGACACAGCGAGGAAACAGCGGGACACAGCGGTGACACAGCGGGGACAAGGCGGGGGACACAACGGGACACAGCGGGGGACACTGCGGGACACAGTGAAGGAAAGAGCGTGGGACACAGCGAGACACAGCGGAACAAAGCGGGGGACAAAGCGGGACACAGCACAGACAGAGAAGGGCCACAGTGGGACACCGCAGTGACACAGCTGGACAAAGCGGGGTACACAGCGGGACACAGCGGGCACACAGCGGGTACATAGCGGGACACAGCGGGGACACAGCCGGACTCAGCGGGACACAGCAGGGGACACAGCGGGACACAGCGGGGGACCCAGCGAGGACACAGCGGGACACAGTGGCGTACACAGAGAGGACACCGCGGGGGACACAGCAGGGGACACAGCGGGACACACGGGGAACACAGCGAGGACACAGCCGGACACATCGTCGATACTGA
>NW_012294944.1:0-5466 GCF_000151885.1 Dipodomys ordii
CCGCTGTGTCCCGCTGTGTCCACCACTGTGTCCCTTTGTGTCCCCAGCTGTGTAACCCGCTGTGTAACGCTGTGAATCCCGTTGTATCGAGGCTGTGTCCCGCTGGGTCCCGCTGTGTCCTTGCTCTGTTATTCGTGGTGTCCCGCTCTGTCCCCCGCTGTGTCCCCCGCTCTGTCCTACTGTGTCCCCCGCTGTGTCCCTGCTGTGTCCCCGCTGTGTCCCCCGCTGAGTCCCCTCGGTGTCCTGCTGTGTCCTCGCTGTGTGCCCCGCTGTCTCCCACTTTGTCCCACGCTGTGTCCCACTGTGTCCTCGCTGTGTCCCCCGCTGTGTCCCGCTATGTCCCCGCTGTGTCCCAAGCTGTGTCCCACTGTTTACCCCGCTGTGTCCTGCTATGTTCCCGCAGTGTCCCCGCTGTGTCCCCGCTGTGTCCTGCTGTGTCCTCGATGTGTTCCCCGCTGTGTTCCGTTGTGTCCCCAGCTGTGTACCCCGCTGTGTCCCGCTGTGTCCCCGTTGTAGCGACGCTGTGTCCCGCTGTGTCCCGCTTTGTCCCCCGCTGTGTCCCCCGCTTTGTCCCGCTGTGTCGACGCAGTGTTCCCTCTGTGTCCTGCTGTGTCACACTGTGTCCCATGGTGTCCCGCTTTTTCCCCCGCTGTTTCCCCCGCTGAGTCCCCTTTGTGTCCCCATTGTGTCCCGCTGTGTCCCGCTGTGTCCTAGCTGTGTCCCCCGCTGTGTCCCGCTTTATCCCCGCTGTGTCCCAAGCTGTGTCCCGCTGTGTACCCCGCTGTGTCCCGCTATGTTCCCGCAGTGTCCCCGCTGTGTCCTGCTGTGTCCCACTGTGTCCTCGCTGTGTCCCCCGCTGTGTCCCGTTGTGTCCCCAGCTGTGTACCTCGCTGTGTACCGCTGTGTCCCCGCTGTTTCGATGCTGTGTCTTGCTGTGTCCCACTGTGTCCTCGCTGTGTCCCCCACTGTGTTGTGCTGTGTCACCCGCTGTGTCCCGCTGTGTCCCCCGCTGTGTCCCGCTGTGTCCCCGAAGAGTGACCACTGTTTCGCGCTGTGTCCCGCTGTGTTCCGTGGTGTCCCGCTTTGTCCCCCGCTGTGTCCCCAGCTGAGTCCCCGCTGTGTCCCCGCTGTGTCCCGCTGTGTCCACCACTGTGTCCCTTTGTGTCCCCAGCTGTGTAACCTGCTGTGTAACGCTGTGAATCCCGCTGTATCGAGGCTGTGTCCCGCTGTGTCCCGCTGAGTCCTTGCTCTGTTATTCGTGGTGTCCCCCTCTGTCCCCCGCTGTGTCCCCCGCTCTGTCCTACTGTGTCCTCCGCTGTGTCCCTGCTGTGTCCCCGCTGTGTCCCCCGCTGAGTCCCCTCGGTGTCCTGCTGTGTCCTCGTTGTGTGCCCCGCTGTCTCCCACTTTGTCCCACGCTGTGTCCCACTGTGTCCTCGCTGTGTCCCCCGCTGTGTCCCGCTATGTCCCCGCTGTGTCCCAAGCTGTGTCCCGCTGTTTACCCCGCTGTGTCCTGCTATGTTCCCGCAGTGTCCCCGCTGTGTCCCTGCTGTGTCCTGCTGTGTCCTCGATGTGTTCCCCGCTGTGTTCCGTTGTGTCCCCAGCTGTGTACCCAGCTGTGTCCCGCTGTGTCCCGCTATGTCCCCGCTGTGTCCCAAGCTGTGTCCCGCTGTTTACCCCGCTGTGTCCTGCTATGTTCCCACAGTGTCCCCGCTGTGTCCCTGCTGTGTCCTGCTGTGTCCTCGATGTGTTCCCCGCTGTGTTCCGTTGTGTCCCCAGCTGTGTACCCAGCTGTGTCCCGCTGTGTCCCCGCTGTATCGACGCTGTGTCCCGCTGAGTCCCGCTGTGCCCCGCTTTGTCCCCCGCTGTGTCCCGCTATGTACCCCTCTGTGTCCCTCGCTGTGACCCGCTGTGTCCCGCTGTGTACTGCTGTGTCCTCCGCTGTGTCCCGCTGTGTCCCCGCTGTGTCCCAATGTGTCCACGCTGTGTCCCGCGCTGGGTCCCGCTGGGTCCCCCCTGTTTCCCCCGCTGTGTCCCGCTGTGTCCGGCTGTGTCCCCCGCTGTGTCCCCCGCTGTGTCCCCCGCAGTGTCAGCGCTCTGTCCCGCTGTGTCCTCGCTGTGTCCCCCGCTGTCTCCTGCTCTGTACCCTGCTGTGTCTCAAGCTTTGTCCCCGCTGTGTCCCACTGTGTCCCGCTGTGTCCCGCTGTGCCCCCACTGTGTCCCGTTGTGTTCACAGCTGTGTACCACGCTGTGTAACGCTGTGTCCCCGCTGTATCAACGCTGTGTACCGCTGGGTCCCGCTGTGTCCTTGCTGTGTTCCCCGCTGGGTCCCGCTGGGTCCCCCCTGTGTGCCCCACTGTGTCCCACTGTGTCCCGCGGTGTCCCCCGCTGTGTCCCCCGCTGTGTCCCTATGTGTCCCACGCTTTGTCCCCCTGTGTCCCCGCAGTTTCCCCGCTGTGTCCCGCTGTTTCCCACTGTGTTCTGTGGTGTCCTGCTTTGTCCCCTGCTGTGTCCCCCGGTGAGTCGCCGCTGTGTCCCCGCTTTGTCCCGCTGAGTCCTCCATGTGTCCCCCGCTGTGTCCCGCTGTGTCCCCCGCTGTGTCCCGCTGTGTCCCACTGTGTCCCCGCTGTGTCCCGCTGTGTCCCGCTGTGTCCCGCTGTGTCCTCACTGTGTCCCACTCTGTGTTCCTTTGTGTCCTCGCTGTGTCCCCCGCTGTGTCCCGCTGTGTCCCCCGCTGTGCCCTGCAGTGTCCCACTCTGTCCCGCTGTGTCCTCGCTGTGTCCCGCTGTGTCCCGCTGTGTCCCCCACTGTTTCCCCTGCTGTGTCCGGCTGTGTCCCCCACTGTGTCCCAATCTGTCCCCCTCTGTGTCCCCCGCTGTGTCCCACAGTGTCCCCGCAGTGTCACTGCTGTTTTCTGCTGTGTCCCGCTGTGTTCCGTGGTGTCCCTCTTTGTCTCCCGCTGTGTCCCCCGCTGTGTCCCGCTGTGTCCGACTGTGTCCCGCTCTGTCCCCGCTGTGTCCCGCTGTGTCCTGCTGTGTCCCACTGCGTCCCGCTGTGTCCCGCTGTGCCCCCACTGTGTCCCGTTGTGTCCACAGCTTTGTACCATGCTGTGTAACGCTGTGTCTCCGCTGTATCGACGCTGTGTCACGCTGGGTCCCGATGTGTCCTCGCTGTGTTCCCCGCTGTGTCCAGCTGTTTCCCCCACTTTGTCCCCCACTGTGTCCTCGCTCTGTCCCCCGCTGTATCCCTCTGTGTCCCGCTGTGTCCTCGCTGTGTCCCCCTCTGTGTCCCGCTGTGTCCCCCGCCGTGTCCCGCTGTGTCCCGCTGTGTCCTGCTGCGTCCCCGCTGTGTCCCGCTTTGTCCCGCTTTGTCCCCCACTGTGTCCCGCAGTGACCCCGCTGTGTCCCGCTGTGTCCCACTATGTCCCGTGGTGTCCCGCTTTGTCCCCCGCTGTGTCCCCGGCTGAGTCTCGCTGTGTCCCCACTGTGTCCTCTCTGTGTCCCCCGCTGTGTCCTGCTCTGTTCCCCTCTGTGTCTCCCGTTTTTTCCCCGCTGTGCCCCGCTGTGTCCCGCTGTGTCCCGCTGTGTCCCCCACTGTGTCCCGTTGTGTCAACAGCTGTGTACCCCGCTGTGTCCCTGCTGTATCGACGCTGTGTCTCGCTGGGTCCTGCTGTGTCTATCTCTGTGTTCCCCATTGTGTCCCGCTGTGTCCCCCGCTGTGTCAATCGCTGTGTCCCCCGCTGTGTCCCGCTGTGTCCCCCGCTGTGTCCTTGCTGTGTCCCCGCTGGGTCCCGCTGGGTCCCGCAGTGTCCCCCGCTGAGTCCCGTTGTGTCACCGCTGTGTCCCGCTGTGTCCCCGCTCTATCGATGCTTTGTAGCGCTGGGTCCCGCTGTGTCCTCTCTTTGTTCCCCGCTGTGTCCCGCTGTGTCCCCCGCTGTGTCTCTTGCTGTGTCCCGCTGAGTTCCCGGCTGTGTCCGGCTGTGTCCCGCTGTGTCCCCCGCTGTGTCCTTGCTGTGTCCCCGCTGTGTCCCGCTGTGTCCCGCAGTGTCCCCAGCTGTGTCCCGCTGTGTCCCGATGTGTCCTCGCTGTGTCCCCCGCTGTGTTCCGTTTTGTCCTTGCTGTGTACCCCGCTGTGTTCCTCTGTGTCCCCGGCTGTGTCCCGCTGTGTCCCCTGCTGTGTCCCCACTGTGTCACGCTGTGTTTCGCTGTGTCCGGCTGTGTCCTCGCTCTGTCTCATTCAGTGTCCAGCTGTGTCCTCCCTGTGTCCCCCGCTGTGTCCCGCTGAGTCCCCTGCTGTGTCCCGCTGTGTCCCGCTGTGTCCCGCTCTGTCCCATCTGTGTCCCTCTGTGTCCAGCTCTGTCCCCGTTGTGTGTCCGCTGTGCCCCGCTGTGTACACTTCTGTGTCCAGCTGTGTCCCCTCTGTGTCCCACTGTGTCCCTTCTCTGTCCCCCGCTGTCCACCGCTGTGTCCCCCGGCTGTGTCCCGCTGTGTCCCGCTGTGTCCCCGCTGTGTCCCAATGTGTCCACGCTGTGTCCCGCGCTGGGTCCCGCTGGGTCCCCCCTGTTTCCCCCGCTGTGTCCCGCTGTGTCCGGCTGTGTCCCCCGCTGTGTCCCCCGCTGTGTCCCCCGCAGTGTCAGCGCTTTGTCCCGCTGTGTCCTCAATGTGTCCCCTGCTGTCTCCCGCTCTGTACCCCGCTGTGTCTCAAGCTTTGTCCCGCTGTGTCCCACTGTGTCCTGCTGTGTCCCACTGTGCCCCCACTGTGTCCCGTTGTGTTCACAGCTGTGTACCACGCTGTGGACCGCTGGGTCCCGCTGTATCCTCGCTGTGTTCCCCGCTGGGTCCCGCTGGGTCCCCCCTGTGTGCCCCGCTGTGTCCCACTGTGTCCCGCTGTGTCCCCCGCCGTGTCGCGCTGTGTCCCGCTGTGTCCCGCTGCGGTCCCGCTGTGTCCCGCTGTGTCCCGCTTTGTCCCCCAAGTGCCCCGCAGTGACCCCGCTGTGTCCCGCTGTGTCCCACTGTGTCCCGTGGTGTCCCGCTTTGTCCCCCGCTGTGCCCCCGGCTGAGTCTCGCTGTGTCCCCACTGTGTCCTCTCTGTGTCCCCCGCTGTGTCCTGCTCTGTTCCCCACTGTGTCTCCCATTTTGTCCCTGCTGTGCCCCGCTGTGTCCCGCTGTGTCCCCCACTGTGTCCCGTTGTGTCAACAGCTGTGTACCCCGCTGTGTCCCTGCTGTATCGACGCTGTGTCTCGCTGGGTCCTGCTGTGTCTATCTCTGTGTTCCCCATTGTGTCCCGCTGTGTCCCCCGCTGTGTCACTCGCTGTGTCCCCAGCTGTGTCCCGCTGTGTCCCGCTGTGTCCCCTGCTGTGTCCTTGCTGTGTCCCCGCTGGGTCCCGCTGGGTCCCGCAGTGTCCCCCGCTGAGTCCCGTTGTGTCACCGCTGTGTCCCGCTGTGTCCCCGCTCTATCGATGCTGTGTGA
>NW_012294945.1:0-5465 GCF_000151885.1 Dipodomys ordii
TTGCGGGACACAGCAGGACACAGCAGGACACAGCGGGATACAGCAGGAACACTGTGGGAACATACCGGGACACAGCGGGGTACACAGCGGGACACAGTGGGACACAGCTTGGCACACAGCGGGCACACAGCAGAACACAGAGGAGGACACAGCGAGGACACAGCGGGACACAGCGGAGACACAGCAGGGACTCAGCGGAGGAAACAGCGTGGGACAAAGCGGGACACCAGGAGACACAGTGTGACACTGCGGGACACAGCGGGACAAAGCGGGGGACACAGCGGGACACAGCGGGTCACAGCGGGGTCACAGCGGGGGACAGCGGAGAAAGAGAGGGGACACAGCGGGAGACAGTGGTGACACAGCTGGACACAACGGAATACATAGCGGGACACATCGGGCACACAGCGGGGACACAACGGGACAGAGTGGGACAGAGCGGGGACAAAGCGTGAGAAACAGCGGGACAGAGCGGGAGACAGCAGGGGACACAGCGAGGACACAGGGGGACACAGCGGTGACACAGCGTGGGACACAGCCTGACACAGTGGGGGACACAGCGTGGGACACAGCGAGGACACAGCGGGACACAGAGGCGACACAGAGGGGACTCAGAGGGGGACACAGCGGGGGACAAAGCGGGACACCATGGGACACAATGTGACACAGCGGGACACAGCGGGGACACAGCAGTAGACACAGCGGGACACAGTGGGAAACACAGCGGGACACAGCGCGGGACACAGCCTGACACAGCGGGGTACACAGCTGGGGACACAGCGAGACACAGCGGGGGACACAGCGGGAGACACAGCAGGACACAGCCGGACACAGAGGGGGACACAGCGAGGACACAGTGGGATACATCGGGGGACACAGCGGGACACATCGGGGACACAGCAGTGGACACAGCGGGACACAGTGGGACACAGCGGGGACACAGCAGTAGACACAGTGGGACACAGTGGGGGATACAGTGGGACACAGCGGGGGACACAGGGCAGACACAGCGGGACCCAGCGGGACACAGCGGGGACACCGCAGTAGACACAGCGGGACACAGCGGGAATCAGCTGGGGACACAGAGGGGTATACAACGAGACACAGCGGGGAACACAGCGAGGACACAGCGGGACCCAGCGGGACACAGTGTCGATACAGCGGGGACACAGCGGGACACAGCGGGATACACAGCTGGGGCCACACGGGAAACAGCGGGAGACACAGCAAGCACACAGCAGAACACAGTGTGGGAAACGAGGACACAGCGGGACACAGCGGGACACAGTGGGACACAGCAGGGACAAAGCGTGAGACACAGCAGGGTCAGAGCGGGAGACAGTGGGGGACACAGCGAGGACACAGTGGGACACAGTGGGGTACACAGCTGGGGACACAACGGGACACAGCGGGGGGACACAGCGAGGACACAGCGGGACACAGCGGGACACAGCGGGACACAGTGATGACACTGCGGGAACATAGCGGGACAGAGCGGGGTACACAGCAGGACACAGAGGGACACAGGTGGGGACACAGCGGGGACAAAGAGGGACACAGCGGGGGACACAGCGAGGACACAGCGGGACACAGTGCGGGACAAAGCGGGAGACAGCGGGGGACACAGCGAGGACACCGCGGAACACAGCGTGGGACAAAGCCAGGACACAGCGGGACACAGCAGGGACACCGCAGTAGACACAGCGGGACACAGTGGGGGATACAGTGGGACACAGCGGGGGACACAGGGAGGACACAGCGGGACCCAGCGGGACCCAGCGTCGAAACAGCGGGGACAGAGCGGGACACAGCGAGGTACACAGCTGGGGAAACAAAGAGACAAAGCGGGGGACACTGCAGGACACAGTGGGACACAGCGGGGACACTGCGGGAACATAGCGGGACACAGCGGTGTACACAGCGGGACATAGTGCAACACAGCTGGGGACACAGCGGGGACACAGCGGGACACAGCGCGGGACACAGCGAGGACACAGTGGGGGACACAGTGGGGGACACAGCGGGACACAGCAGGTAATGCAGCGAGGGACAGAGCGGGCCACAGTGGGACACAGTGGGGGACACTGGGGGGACACAGCGGGACACAGCCAGGGACACAGCAAGGACACATTGGGACACAGTGGGGGACAGAGCGTGGAACACAGCGAGACACAATGGGGACAAAGCTGGACACAGCGGGGTACACAGAGGAACAAAGCGGGGACACAGCGGGGAAACAGCGTGACACAACAGGACACAGCGGGACACAGCGGGGGACACAGCGAGGACACAGCGGCACACAGCAGGGGACACAGCGGGACACAGCGGGACACATCGGGGGACACAGCGGGACACAGCGGGGGACACAGCGAGGACACATTGGGACACAGTGGGGAAACAGCAGGACTCAACTGGGGACACAGCAGTACACAGTGGGACACAGCGGGACACAGCAGGGGACACAGCAGGACACAGCGGGACACATCGGGGACACAGCAGGACACAGCGGGGGACACCGCGGGACAAAGCGGGGGACACAGCGGGGGACACAGCAGGAAACAGCGGGACACAGCGGGGGACACAGGGAGGACACAGCGGGACACAGCGGGGGACACAGGGAGGACACAGCGGGACACAGCGGGGGACACAGCGAGGACACATTGGGACACAGCGGGGACACAGCGGGACTCAGCTGGGGACACAGCAGTACACAGCGGGACACAGCGGGGGACACAGAGGGGTACACAGCGGGACACAGCAGGGAAGACAGCGCGGACACAGCGGAACACAGCGTGGGACACAGCCATGATGCAGCGGGACACAGCGGGACACAGTGGGGACACAGCAGTAGACACAGCAGGACACAGTGGGGGATACAGTGGGACACAGCGGGGGACACAGGGAGGACACAGCGGGACCCAGCGGGACTCAGCGTCGATACAGCGGGGACACAGCGGGACACAGCGTGGTACACAGCTGGGTACACAACAGGACATGGGGGGGACACAGCGAGGACACAGCGGGACACAGCGGGACACAGCAGGGACACAGCGGGAGACACACCGGGACACAGCGAGGTACAAAGCTGGGGACAGAACGGGACACAGCGGGGGACAGAGCGGGACACAGCGGGACACAGTGGGACACAGCTTGCGACACAGCGGGGACACAGCAGGACACAGCGGGGGACACAGCGAGGACACAGCGGGACAGAGCGGAGACACAGCAGGGACTCAGCGGAGGACACAGCGTGGGACAAAGCGGGACACCTGGGGACACAGTGTGACACTGCGGGACACAGCGTGGACACTGCGGGGACACAGCGGTGACACAGCGCGGGACACAGCGGGACACAACGGGGGACACAGCGTGGGACACAGCGAGGACACAGCGGGACACAGCGGGACACAGCGGGGACACAGCAGTAGACACAGCGGGACACAGTGGGAAACACAGCGGGACACAGCGCGGGACACAGCCTGACACAGCGGGGTACACAGCTGGGGACACAACGGGACACAGCGGGGGACACAGCGGGACACAGCGGGGACACAGCGAGACACAGCGGGGGACACAGCGGGAGACACAGCAGGACACAGCCGGACACAGCGGGGGACACAGCGAGGACACAGTGGGATACATCGGGGGACACAGCGGGACACATCGGGGACACAGCAGTGGACACAGCGGGACACGGTGGGACACAGCGGGGACACAGCAGTAGACACAGCGGGACACAGTGGGGGATACAGTGGGACACAGCGGGGGACACAGGGCGGACACAGCGGGACCCAGCGGGACACAGCGGGGACACCGCAGTAGACACAGCGGGACACAGCGGGAATCAGCTGGGGACACAGAGGGGTATACAGCGAGACACAGCGGGGAACACAGCGAGGACACAGCGGGACCCAGCGAGACACAGCGTCGATACAGCGGGGACACAGCGGGTCACAGCGGGATACACAGCTGGGGCCACACGGGACACAGCGGGAGACACAGAAAGCACACAGCAGAACACAGTGTGGGAAACGAGGACACAGCGGGACACAGCGGGACACAGTGGGACACAGTGGGGACAAAGCGTGAGACACAGCAGTGGACAGAGCTAGGACACAGCAGGACCCAACGGGACACAGCGTCGATACAGCGGGGACACAGCGGGACACCATGGGACACACTGTGAGACAGCGGGACACAGCGGGGACACTGCGGGGACACAGCGGGACAAAGCGGGGGACACAGTGGGACACAGCGGGGACAAAGTGTGAGACACAGCATGGGACAGAGCGGGAGACAGCGGGGGACACAGCTAGGACACAGGGGGACACAGCGGGGTACACAGCTGGGGACACAACGGGACACAGAGCGGGACACAGCGGGACACAACGGGGACACTGCGGGGACACAGCGGGACAAAACGGGGGACACAGTGGGACACAGCGGACACAGCGGGGGACAGAGGAGAAAGAGAGGGGACACAGCGGGACACAGCGGTGACACAGCTGGACACAACGGAGTACATAGCGGGACACATCGGGCACACAGCGGGGACACAGCGGGACAGAGTGGGACAGAGCGGGGACAAAGTGTGAGAAACAGCAGGGACAGAGCGGGAGACAGCAGGGGACACAGCGAGGACACAGGGGGACACAGCAGTGACACAGCGTGGGACACAGCTGACACAGTGGGGGACACAGCGTGGGACACAGCGAGGACACAGCGGGACACAGCGGGACACAGCAGGGACACAGCAGTAGACACAGCGGGACACAGTGGGAAACACAGCGGGACACAGCGCGGGACACAGCCTGACACAGCGGGGTATACAGCTGGGGACACAACGGGACACAGCGGGGGACACAGCGGGACACAGCGGGGACACAGCGAAACACAGCGGAGGACACAGCGGGAGACACAGCAGGACACAGCCGGACACAGCCGGGGACACAGCGAGGACACAGTGGGGGACACAGCTGGACACAGCGGGGAACGCAGTGGAGGACACAGCGGGACACAGTGGGGGACACTGGGGGGACACAGCGGGACACAGCGGGGGACACAGCGAAGACACATTGGGACACAGTGGGGGACAGAGCGTGGAACACAGCGAGACACAACGGGGACAAAGCTGGACACAGCGTGGTACACAGAGGGACACAGCGGGGACACAGCGGGGAAACAGCGGGACCCAGCGGGACACAGCGGGACACAGCAGAGGACACAGTGGGACACAGCATGGGACACAGCGAGGATACAGTGGGACACAGCAGGGGACACAGAAAGGACACAGCGGGACACAGAGGGACACAGTGGGACACAGCGGGGACAAAGCGTGAGACACAGCAGGGGACAGAGCGGGAGACAGCGGGGGACACAGCGAGGACACAGTGGGACACAGTGGGGTACACAGCTGGGGACACAATGGGACACAGCGGGGGACACAGCGAGGACACAGCGGGACA
>NW_012294946.1:0-1217 GCF_000151885.1 Dipodomys ordii
CCAGCGGGACCCAGCGGGACATAGCATCGATACAGCTGGGATACAGCCTTACACAACCTGGTACACATCTGTGGACACAACGGGACGTAGTGGGGGCACAGCGGGACAGAGCGGGACACAGTGGGACACAGCGAGGACAAATCGTGAGACACAGCGGGGGACAGAGCAGGAGACAGCGGGGGACACAGCGAGGACACAGCAGTACACAGCGGGACACAGCAGGGACAGAGCGGGACACAGCGGGACACAGCGGGACACATCAGGGGACACAGCGGGACAAAGCGGAGGACCCAGCGAGGACACAGTGGGGGACACAGCGAGGACACAGCGGGGGACACAGCGGGGGCCACTGCGGGACACAGCGGGGAACACAGCGAGGACACAGCGGGACCCAGCGGGACACAGCGTCGATACAGCGGGGATACAGCGTTACAAAGCGTGGTTCACATCTGTGGACACAACGGGAAACAGTGGGGGCAGAGCGGGACACAGTGGGACACAGCGAGGACAAATCGTGAGACACAGCGAGGGACAGAGCGGGAGACAGCGGGGGACACAGCGAGAACACAGCAGGACACAGCGGGACACAGCAGGGACAGAGCGGGACACAGCGGGGGACACAGCGGGACCCAGCGGGGGACCCAGCGACGACACAGCGGGACACAGCGGGGAACACAGCGAGGACACAGCGGGGGACATAGCGGGGGACACTGAGGGACACAGCGGGACACAGCGTCGATACAACGGGGATACAGCGTTACACAGCATGGTACACAGCTGTGGACACAACGGGACACAGTGGGGGCACAGCGGGACACAGCGGAACACAGTGGGACACAGCTGGGACAAAGCATGAGACACAGCGGGGGACAGAGCGGGAGACAGCGGGGGACACAGCGAGGACACAGCGGGACACAGCGGGGGACACAGTGGGACAGAGCAGGGTACACAGCAGGGGACACAGAGGGACCCAGCGGGACACAGCAGGGGACACAGGGGGAACACAGTGGGACACAGCGTGGGACACAGCGAGGACACATTGGGACACAGCGGGGACACAGCCGGACTCAGCGGGGGACACAGAAGTACACAGCGAGACACAGCGGTACACAGCGGAGCACAGCAGGGACACAGAGGGGGACAGAGCGGGGGACACAGAGGGGTACACAGCGGGACACAGCAGTGGACAAAGCAGACACAGTGAGGGACTCAGCGAG
>NW_012294947.1:0-4246 GCF_000151885.1 Dipodomys ordii
AGGGGACACAGCGGGACACAGAGGGGGGCACAGTGGGACCCAGCGGGGGACACAGCGGGACACAGCGGGACACAGCGGGGGACACAGCGATGACAAAGCGGGACACAGCGGGGATATAGCGGGACTCAACATGGTCACAGCGGGACACAGCAGGACACAGCGGGACACAGCGGGGACACAGCAGGGGACAGAGCGGGACACAGCGGGGGACACAGCGGGACACAACGAGGGACACAGGAGGGACAAAGGGGACACAGCAGGGGACACAGCGAGGACACAGCGGGACACATCTGGGACACAGCGGGAATCAGCGGGGGACACAGCGGGACACAGCGGGGACACAGCTGGACACAACGGAGTACACAGTGGGACACAGCGGGCACAAAGCGGGGACAGAGCGGGACACAGCTGGACACAGCGGGACATAGCGGGGGACACAGCGGGACACAGAGGGGGACACAGTGAGGACACAGTGGGACACAGCGGTGGACACAGCGAGGACACAGCGGTGACACAGCTGGACACAACGAAGTACACAGCGGGACACAGCGGGCACACAGCGGGGACACAGCGGGACACAGCGGGGAACAAAGGGAGGACACAGCATGACCCAGTGGGACACAGCGTCGATACAGCGGGGACACAGCGGGACACAGCGGGGTACACAGCTGTGGACACAACGGGACACAGTGTGGGCACAGCGGGACACAGCGGGACAGAGTGGGACACAGATGGGATAAAGCGTGAGACACAGCCGGGGACACAGGGGGGACACAGCGGGACACAGGGGGGGACACAGCGAGGACACATTGGGACACAGCGGGGACACAGCGGGACTCAGCGGGGGACACAGCAGTACACAGCGAGACACAGCGGGACACAGCGGGTCACAGCAGGGGCAGAGCGGGTGACACAGAGGGGTACACAGCGGGACACAGCAGTGGACAAAGCAGGACACAGCGGGGGACACAGCGAGGACACTGCGGGACACTGTGGGAGACACAGCAAGGACACAGCGGGACACAGTGGAACACAGCGGGACACAGCAGTGACACAGCAGGGGACCCAGCGGGACACAACCGGGGACACAGCGGGACACAGCGGGGCCACAGGGAGGACACAGCAGGACACAGCGGGGGACACAGCGGGAAACAGCGAGGGACACAGCATCGATAGAGCGGGGACACAGCGGAACACAGCGGGGTACACAGCTGGGGACACAACGGGACACAGTGGGGGACATAGCGGACACAACAGGACACAGTGGGACACAGCGGGACACAGCGGGGGACACAGCGATGACAAAGCGGGACACAGCGGGGGACACAGTGGGACAGAGCAGGGTACACAGCAGGGGACACAGAGGGACCCAGCGGGACACAGTGGGGGACACAAGAGGGACACAGCGGGACACAGCGGGGGACACAGCGAGGACACATTGGGACACAGCGGGGACACAGCAGGACTCAGCGGGGGACACAGCAGTACACAGCGAGACACAGCGGTACACAGCGGAGCACAGCAGGGACACAGCGGGGGACAAAGCGGGACACAGCGGGACACAGCAGGGGGACACAGCGGGGGACAGAGAGGGGTACACAGCGGGACACAGAAGTGGACAAAGCAGGACACAGTGAGGGACACAGCGAGGACACTGCGGGACTCTGCGGGAGACACAGCGAGGACACAGCGTGACACAGCGGAACACAGCGGGACACAGCAGGGACACAGCAGTGGACACAGCGGGACACAGAGGGGGACACAGCGGGACACAGCGGGGGACACAGCAGGACACAGCGGGACACAGCGGGGGACACAGCGATGACAAAGCGGGACACAGCGGGGATATAGCGGGACTCAACACGGTCACAGCGGGACACAGCCGGACACAGCGGGACACAGCGGGGACACAGCAGGGGACAGAGCGGGACACAGCGGGGGACACAGCGGGACACAGCGGGGGACACAGGGGGGACAAAGGGGACACAGCAGGGGACACAGCGAGGACACAGCGGGACACATCTGGGACACAGCGGGAATCAGCGTGGGACACAGCGGGGACACAGCAGGGACACAGCGGGGGACACAGTGGGACAGAGCGGGGGACACAGTGGGACAGAGCAGGGGACACAGCAGGGGACACAGAGGGACAGAGCGGGACACAGCAGGGGACACAGTGGGGACACAGCGGGACACAGCGGGGGACACAGTGAGAACACATTGGGAAACAGCGGGGACACAGCGGGACTCAGAGGGGGACACAGCAGTACACAGCGGGACACAGCGGGGCACAGCAGGGACACAGCGGGGGACACAGCGGGAAACAGCGAGGGACACTGCGGGGGACACAGCGGGACACAGTGTGGAACACAGAGAGTACACAGCGGGACCCAGCGGGACACAGCGTCGATACAGCGGGGACACAGTGTGACACAGCAGGGTACATAGCTGGGGACACAACGGGACACAGTGGGGGACATAGCGGGACACAGCGGGACACACTGGGATCACAGTGGGTCACAGCGGGGACAAAGCGGGGACTCAGCGGGGGACACAGCGGGGGACAAACGGGACATCACGGAATACAGCGGGATACAGCGGGACACAGGGGGGACACAGCAGGACACAGGGGGACACAGAGGGGGACACAGCGGGACACAGCAGAGGACAGAGCGGGGGACAAAGCGGGACACCACGGGTCACAGTGTGTCACATCGGGACACAGCGGCAACACTGCGGGGACACAGCGGGACAAAATGGGGGACACAGTGGGACACAGCGGGAGACAGCATTGGACACAGGAGGGGATAGCGGGGGACAGAGAGGGGACACAGAGGAACACAGCGGTGACACAGGTGGACACAGCTGGGTACACAGCGGGACATAGAGGACACACAGCGGGGACACAGTGGGACACAGCGGGGAACTCACCGGGACACAGAGGGGGACACAACAAGGACACAGCGGAACACTGTGGGAGACACAGCCAGGACACATCCGGACCCAGTGGAACACAGTGTGACACAGCGGGGACACAGCAGGGGACACAGCGGGACACAGTGGGGGACACAGGGGGGACAAAGCGGGACACAGCGGGGGACACAGGGGGGACACAGCGGGACACAGCGGGGACACAGCAGGGACACAGCGGTGGACACAGAGGGACAGAGCAGTGGACACAGCAGGAGACACAGAGGGACACAGCGGGACACAGCGGGGGAAACAGGGGGGACACAGCGGGACACAGGGAGGACACAGTGAAGACACATTGGGACACAACGGGGACACAGCGGGACTCAGCGGGGGACACAGCAGTACACAGCAGGACACAGCGGGTCACAGCAGGGACAGAGCGGGTGACACAGAGGGGTACACAGCGGGACACAGCAGTGGACAAAGCAGGACACAGTGGGGGACACAGCGAGGACACTGCGGGACACTGCGGGAGACACAGCAAGGACACAGCGGGACACAGTGGAACACAGCGGGACATAGCAGTGACACAGCAAGGGACACAGCGGGACACAGCCGGAGACACAGCGGGACACAGCGGGGGAGACAGGGAGGACACAGCGGGACAAAGCGGGGGACACAGCAGGACACAGCGAGGGACACACCGTCGATAGAGCGGGGACACAGCGGGGTACACAGCTGGGGACACAACGGGACACAGTGGGGGACATAGCAGGACACAACGGGACGCAGCGGGACACAGCGGGGCACAGCGGGGACAAAGCGGGAGACACAGCAGGGAACAGAGCAGGACACAGCGGGGGACACAGCGAGGACACAGCGGGACACAGTGGGGACACAGCGGAGACTCAGCGGGGGACACAGCGGGGGACAAACGGGACACCACAGAACACAGCGGGATACAGCGGGACACAACGGGGACAAAGCAGGACTCAGCGGGGAACACAGCAGGGGTCAAAGCGGGACACCACGGGACACAGTGTGACACATCGCGCCATAGCGGCGATACTGCGGGGACACAGCGGGACAAAGTGGGGGACACAGCGGGACACAGTGGGGGACACAGCAGGGGATAGCGGGGGACAGAGAGTGGACAGAATGGAACACAGCGGTGACACAGCTGGACACAGCGGGGTAGAAAGCGGGACACAGCGGGCACACAGCGCGGACACAGCAGGGACACAGCAGGGGACACAGTGGGACACAGCAGGGACACAGCAGGGGACACAGAGGGACACAGCGGGACACAGCGGGACACAGCGGGGCACAGCAG
>NW_012294948.1:0-5463 GCF_000151885.1 Dipodomys ordii
TCAACGCTGTGTCCAGCTTTGTCCCCGCTGTGTCTCGCTGTGTCCCACGCTGTGTCCCACAGTGTCCTGCAGGGTCCCGCGCGGTGTCCCGCTGTGTTCCCCGCTGTGTCCCACTGTGTCCCCCGCTGAGTCCCCACTGTGTCACCGTTGTGTCCCGCTGTTTCCTCGCTGTGTCCCCTGCTGTCTCCCTCTCTGTCCCCTGCTGTGTCTCACGCTTTGTCCCCGCTGTGTCCCACTGTGTCCCGCTGTGTCCGTCTGTACCCCCACTGTGTCCCGTTGTGTCCACAGTGTGTACCACGCTGTGTCTCGCTGTGTGCCCGCTGTATCGACGCTGTGTCCCGCTGTATCCTGGCTGTGTCCCCCGCTGTCTCCAGCTCTGTCCCCCGCTGTGTCTCACGCTTTGTACCCACTGTGTCCCACTGTGTCCCGCTGTGTCCCGCTGTGCCCCCACTGTGTCCCGTTGTGTCCACAGCTGTGTACCACGCTGTGTAACGCTGTGTGCCCGCTGTATCGACGCTGTGTCCCGCTGTGTCCTGCTGTGTCCTCGCTGGGTCTCCCGCTGGGTCCCGCTGTGTCCCCGCTGTGTCCCGCTATTTCCCGCTGTGTCCTCACTGTGTCCCCCGCTGTGTCCCGTTGTGTTCCTAGCTGTGTACCCCGTTATGTCCTGCTGTATCGACTCTGTGTCCCACTGGGTCCCGCTGTTTCCTTCCTGTGTACCCCGCTGTGTCTCGCTGTGTCCCCGCTGTATCGACGCTGTGTCCCCGCTGTGTGCCCGCTGTGTCCCGCTGTGTACCCCGCTGTGTCCAGCTGTGTCATGGTTGTGTCCCGCTGTGGCCACTCTCTCTCTCCGCTGTCCGCCGATGTGTCCCCCACTGTGGCCCGCTGTGTCCCACTTTGTCCCCCGCTTTGTGCTGCTGTGTCCCGCAGTGTCCCCGCTGTGTCCCGCTGTGTAACACTGTGTCCCGTGTTGTCCCACTTTGTCCCACGCTGTGTCCCCCGCTGAGTCCCCTCTGTGTCGCCGCTGTGTCCCCCTGTGTCCTCGCTGTGTCCCCCGCTGTCTCCGGCTTTGTCTCCCGCTGTGTTCCGCTGTGTCCCGCTGTGTCCCCAGCTGTGTCCCGCTGTGTCCTGCTGTGTCCTCCCTGTGTCCCCAGCTGTGTACCCCACTGTGTCCCACTGTGTCCCGACTGTATCGATGCTAGGTCCCGCTGGGTCCCGCTGTGTCATCCCTGTGTCCCCCGCTGTGTCCCGCTGTATCCCCGGCTGTGTCTCTGCTGTGTCCACGCTGTGTCCCGCTTTGTCCCACTGTGTACAGCTGTGTCCCCCGCTGAGTCCCGCTGTGTCCCAATGTGTCCCAATGTGTCCTCGCTCTGTCCCCCGCAGTGTCGCGCTGTGTCCCCCGCTGTGTCCCACCGTGTCCCCGCAGGGTCACTGCTGTTTCCCGCTGTGTCCCGCTGTGTTCCGTGGTGTCCCTCTTTGTCCCCCGTTGCGTCCCCCACTGAGTCCCCGCTGTGTCCGTGCTCTGTCCCGCTGTGTCCTTGCTGTGTCCCCCGCTGTCTCCCTCTCTGTTCCCGCTGTGTCGCGCTGTGTCCCGCTGTGTCCCCTGCTGTGTCCCGCAGTGTCTCGGTGTGCCCCCACTCTGTCCCGTTGTGTCCACAGCTGGGTACCACGCTGTGTAACACTGTGTCCCCGGTGTATCGACGCTGTGTCCTGCTGGGTCCCGCTGTGTCCTCGCTGTGTTCGCCGCTGTGTCCCGCTGTGTCCCCAGCTGTGTCCCCCGCTGTGTCCCGCTGTGTCCTCGCTGGGTCCCCCGCTGTGTCCCGCTGTGTCCCGCTATGTCCCGCTCGGTCCCTGCTGTGTCCCGCTCTGTCCCGCTGTGTCCCCTCTGTGTGCCTGCTGTGTCCCGCTGTGTACTCTGTTGTGTCCAGCTATGTCACCGCTGTGTCTCGCTTTGTCCCCTCTCTGTCTCCGCTGTCCCCCGCTGTGTCCCCCGCTGTGTCCCGCTGTTTCCCCCGCTTTGTCCCGCTGAGTCCCCTCTGTGTTGCCGCTGTGTCCCGCTGTGTCCTCGCTGTGTCCCACTATGTTCCCGCAGTGTCCCCGCTGTGTACCGCTGTGTCCCGCTGTGTCCCCCGCTTTGTCACCTGCTATGTCCTGCTGTGTCCCCCGCTGTGCCCCGCTCTGTCCTTGCTGTTTCCCCCACTGTGTGCCGCTGTGTCCTCGCTGTGTCCCCCGCTGAGTCCCGCTGTGTCCTTTTGTGTCACGCTGTTTCCCCACTGTGTCCCTGCTGTGTCCCTCTGTGTACCCCGCTGTGTCCAGTTTTGTCCCCGCTGTGTCTCGCTGTGTCCCACGCTCTGTCCCACACTGTCCCGCCTTGTCCCGCTACCCCGCTGTGTCCCACTATGTTCCCGCAGTGTCCCCGCTGTGTACCGCTCTGTCCCGCTTTGTCCTCGCTGTGTCCCCCGCAGTGTCCCGTTGTGTCCCCAGCTGTGCACCCCGCTGTGTCCCGCTGTGTTTCCGCTGTAACGACGCTGGGTCCTGCTGGGTCCCGCTATGTCCTCCCTATGTTCCCTGCTGTGTCCCGTTGTGTCCCCAGCTGTGTACCTCACTGTGTCCCACTGTGTCCCTGCTGTATCGACGCTGAGATGCCGCTGGGTCCCGCTGTGTCCTCCCTGTGTCCCCCACTGTGTCCCGCTATGTCCGCCATTGTGTCCCGCTGTGTCTACTGCTTTGTCGCCGCTGTGTCCCGCTGTGTCCCGCTGTGTCCTCGCTCTGTCCCACGCTGTGTTCTGCTTTGGCCTCACTGTTTTCCCCGCTGTGTACCACTCTGTGTCCCCCGCTCTTTCCCGCTGTGTCCCCCGCTGTGTCCCTGCAGTGTCCCCGCTGTGTCCCGCTGTGTAATGCTGTGTCCCCCGCTGAGTCCCGCTGTGTCCCCGCTGTGTCCCAATGTGTCCTCGCTCTGTCCCCCGCTTTGTACCGCTGTGTCCTTCCTGTGTCCCCCGCTGTGTCCCGCTGTGTCCCCCGCTGAGGCCCCTGCTATGTCCCGCTGTGTCCACCGCTGTGTCCCGCTCTGTCCTTGCTGTGTCCCCCACTGTGTGCCGCTGTGTCCTCGCTGTGTCCCCCGCTGTGTCCTGCTGTGTCCCTGGTGTCCCCGCTGTGTCCCTCTGTGTCCCTCGCTGTGTCCCGCTGTGTCTTGCTGTGTCCCTGCTGTGACCCGCTCTGTCCCCGCTGTATTGACGCTGTGTCCCCTGTGTTTCCCGCTGTGTCCACGCTGTGTTGCCGGCCGTGTCCCGCTGTGTACCCCTCTGTTTCCCCCGCTGTGTCCCGCTGTGTCCCCCGCTGTGACCCGCTGTGTCCCGCTGTGTCCCCCGCTGTGTCCCCACTGTGTGCCCCCTGTGTCCCACTGTGTACCCCGCTGTGTCCAGCTGTGTCCCCGCTGTGTCCCGCTGTGTCCCCTCTCTGTCCCCTGCTGTCCCCCGCTGTGTCCCCCGCTGTGTCCTGCTGTGTCGCGCTGTGTCGCCCGCTTTGTCCCGCTGTGCCCCTGCAGTGTCCCCGCTGTGTCACACTGTGTCACACTGTGTCCCGTGTTGTCCTGCTTTGGCCCCCGCTGTGACCTCGCTGTGTTTCTCTCTGTGTCCCGCTGTGTACCCTTCTGTGTCCTCCGCTGTGTCCCGCTGTGTACCCCGCTGTGTCCAGCTGTGTCCTTGCTGTGTCCCCCACTGTCTCCTGCTTTGTCCCACGCTGTGTCCCGCTGTGACCCGCTGTGTCCTCGCTGTGTCCCCCGCTGTGTCCCGCTGTGTCCCCGCTGTGTCCACTGCTGTGTCCCGCTGTGTACCCCGCTGTGTCTCGCTATGTTCCCGCAGTGTCCCCGCTGTGTCCCGCTGTGTCCCACTGTGTCCCGTGGTGTCCCAGTTTGTCCCCCGCTGTGTCCCCTGGTGAGTCCCCGCTGTGTCCCGCTGTGTCCTGCTGTGTACCCCGCTGTGTCCAGCTGTGTCACGGCTGTGTCCCGCTGTGGCCCATCTCTGTCTCTGATGTGTCCCACTGTGTCCCCCACTTTGTCCCGCTGTGTCCCGCCGTGTCCCCCGCTTTGTCCTGCTGTGTCCCCGCAGGGTCCCGCTGTGTCCCACTGTGTCCCACTGTGTCCCGTGGTGTCCCCGTGGTGTCCCTCTTTGTCCCCTGCTGTGTCCCCCGCTGAATCCCCTCTGTGTGGCCGCTGTGTCCCTCTGTGTCCTCGCTGTGTCCCCCGCTGTCTCCCGCTTTGTCCCCCGCTGTGTTCCGCTGTGTCACGCTGTGTCCTCGCTGTGTCCACCGCTGTGTCCCGCTGTGTCCCCGCTATGTCCCCAGCTGTGACCCGCTGTGTCCCACTGTGTACCCCGCTGTGTCCCGCTATGTTCCCGCAGTGTCCCGCTGTGTCCCGCTGTGTCCTCGCTGTGTCCCCCGCAGTGTCCCATTGTGTCCCCAGCTGTGCACCGCGCTGTGTCCCGCTGTGTCCTCGCTGTGTCCCCCGCTTTGTCCCGCTGAGTCCCCTCTGTGTTGACGCTGTGTCCCGCTGTGTCCTCGCTGTGTCCCACTATGTTCCCGCAGTGTCCCCGCTGTGTACCGCTGTGTCCCACTGTGTCCCCCGCTTTGTCCCCCGCTATGTCCTGCTGTGTCCCCCGCTGTGTCCTGCTCTGTCCTTGCTGTTTCCCCCACTGTGTGCCGCTGTGTCCTCGCTGTGTCCCCCGCTGTGTCCCGCTGTGTCCTTTTGTGTCACGCTGTTTCCCCGCTGTGTCCCTGCTGTGTCCCTCTGTGTACCCCGCTGTGTCCAGTTTTGTCCCCGCTGTGTCTCGCTGTGTCCCACGCTCTGTCTCACACTGTCCCGCCTTGTCCCGCTACCCCGCTGTGTCCCACTATGTTCCCGCAGTGTCCCCGCTGTGTACCGCTCTGTCCCGCTTTGTCCTCGCTGTGTCCCCCGCAATGTCCCCTTGTGTCCCCAGCTGTGCACCCCGCTGTGTCCCGCTGTGTCTCCGCTGTAACGACACTGGGTGCTGCTGGGTCTCGCTATGTCCTCCCTATGTTCCCTGCTGTGTCCCGCTTTGTCCCCCGCTGTGTCCCACTGTGTCCACTGCTGTGTCCCCGCTGTATCGACGCTGGGTCCCGCTGGGTCCCGCTGGGTCCTCCCTGTGTCCCCCACTGTGTCCCGCTATGTCCGCCACTGTGTCCTGCTGTGTCTACTGCTTTGTCGCCGCTGTGTCCCAATGTGTCCTCGCTCTGTCCCCCGCTGTGTACCGCTGTGTCCTTCCTGTGTCCCCCGCTGTGTCCCGCTGTGTCCCGCTGTGTCCCCCGCTGTGGCCCCCGCTATGTGCCGCTGTGTCCACCGCTGTGTCCCGCTCTGTCCTTGCTGTGTCCCCCACTGTGTGCCGCTGTGTCCTCGCTGTGTCCCCCGCTGTGTCCCGCTGTGTCCTTTTGTGTCACGCTGTTCCCCGCTGT
>NW_012294949.1:0-5462 GCF_000151885.1 Dipodomys ordii
TCAGCATATTCTGCTTCTTCTGCTACTGCCTCTGCTTCTTCTGTTTCTTCTGCTTCTCCTTCTGCTTTTGCTTCTCTTTCTGCTTCTGCTTCTCCTTCTGCTTCTCCAGATTCTGCTTCTTCTGCTTCTCCTTCTGCTTCAGGTTCTGCTTCTGCTTCATCGGCTTCTTCTGCTTCTGCTTCTCCTGCTGCTGCTTCTTCTGCTTCTCTTTCTGCTTTTCCTTCTGTTTCTGCTTCTCCTTCTGCTTCTGCTTCTTCTCCTTCTTCTGTTTCTTCTGTTTTTGCTTCTCCTGCTTCTGCTTCTCCTGCTTCTCGTTCTGCTTCTCTTTCTGCTTCTCCTTCTCCTTCTCCTTCTTCTGCTTCTCCTTCTCCTTCTGCTTCAATTTCTCCTTCTTCTTCTCATTCTGCTTCTGCGTCTTCTGTTTCTTCTGCTTCTCTTGCTTCTGCTTCTCCTGCTTCTCCTACTTCTCGTGCTGCTTTTCCTTCTGCGTCTCTTTCTTCTTCAGCTTATCCTTTTGCTTCTCCTTCTCCTAATCCTTCTCTTTCGCCTTATCATTCTTGTCTTCTGCTTGTCCTGGTGCTTCTGCTTCTGCTTATTCTACTATTTCTGTTTCTTCTGCTTCTGCTTCAGATTGTGCTTCTTCTGTTTCTTCTTCTGCTTCAGATTCTGCTTCTGCTTCTTCGGCTTCTCCTGTTTCTTCTGCTTCTGCTTCTCCTGCTTCTTCTGGTTCTCCTGCTTCTCTTTCTGCTTCTCCTTCTGCTTCTGCTTCTCCTTCTGCTTCTGCTTCTGCTCTTCTCCTTCTTCTGTTTCTTTTGCTTCTGTTTCTTCTTCTTCTTCTGTTTCTTCTGATTCTACTTCTGCTTCTCCTTCTTCTCCTTCTCTTTCTGCTTCTTCTGATTCTCCTGCTTCTCCTTCTTGTTCTCCTTCTGTTTCTGCTTCTCTTTCTGCTTCTGCTTCTCCTTCTGCTGCTCCTTCTCCTTCTCCTTCTTCTGCTTCTCTCACTGCTTCTGCTTCTGCTTCTTTTGCTTATTCTTTTTCTTCTGCTTCAGCTTCTCCTGCTTCTGCTTCTTCTCCTTCTACTGCTTCTCCTTATACTTCTCCTTATGCTTCTCCTTATGCTTCTCCTTATGCTGCTGCTTTTTTTTCTTCTTCTTCTTCGTCTTCTTCTTCTTCTCTTTCTTCTGCTTCTGCTTTTCCTGCCTCTTTTGCTTCTACTGCTTCTCTTTCTGCTTCTTGTCCTTCTCCTGTTTCTTCTCCTTCTGCTGCTCCTGCTTCTGCTTCTTCTTCTTTTCCTGCTTCTCTTTCTGCTTCTCCTTCTGCTTCTCCTTCTGGTTCTGCTCCTTCTCCTTCTTCTGTTTCTTCTTCTTCTGCTTCTCCCGTTTCTGCTTCTTCTGCTTCTCTTGCTTCTCGTTCTGCTTCTCTTCGTCGGCTTCTGTTTCTATTTCTGCTTCTGCTTCTTCTGACTCTGATTCTTCTCCTTCTTCTTCTCCTTCTGCTTCTGCGTCTTCTGCATTTCCTGCTTCTCCTTCTGCATCTCCTTCTGCTTGTGCTTTTCCTTCTGCTTCTTCTTCTGCTCCGGCTTCTCCTTCTCCTTCTTCTGCTTCTCCTTCTGCTTCTGCTTCTTGTCCTTCTCCTGCTTTTCTTTCTGCTTCTCCTGCTGCTTTTCCTTCTCCTGCTCCTTCTTCTGCTTCTCTTTCTGCTTCTCCTTCTGTTTCTCCTTCTCCTTCTCGTTCTTCTGCTTTTCCCTCTGCTTCTCCTTCTGCTTCTACATCTTCTGCTACTGCCTCTGCTTCTTCTGTTTCTTCTGTTTCTCTTTATGCTTCTCCTTCTGCTTTTGCCTCTCTTTCTGCTTCTGCTTCTCCTTCTGCTTCTCCAGTTTCTGCTTCTTCTGCTTCTCCTGTATCTCCTTATGCTTCAGGTTCTGTTTCTCCTTCTTCGGCTTCTTCTGCTTCTGCTTCTCCTGCTGCTGCTTCTTCTGCTGCTCCTGCTTCTATTTCTGCTTTTCCTTCTGTTTCTGCTTCTCCTTCTGCTTCTGCTTCTTCTCTTTCTTATGTTTCTTCTGCTTCTGCTTCTCCTGTTTCTGCTTCTCCTGCTTCTCGTTGTGCTTTTCTTTCTGCTTCTCTTTCTGCTTCTCCTTCTCCTTCTCCTTCTTCTGCTTCTCCTTTTGCTTCTCCTTCTCCTTCTGCTTCAATTTCTCCTTCTGCTTCTCATTCTGCTTCTGCGTCTTCTTTTTCTTCTGCTTCTCCTGCTTCTCCTACTTCTCGTGCTGCTTCTCCTTCTGCGTTTCTTTCTGCTTCTGCTTATCCTTCTGCTTCTCCTACTAGTAATCCTTCTCTTTTGCCTTCTCCTTCTTCTTCTTCTGCTTCTCCTGCTGCTTCTGCTTCTGTTTATTCTACTATTTCTGTTTCTTCTGCTTCTGCTTCAGATTGTGCTTCTTCTGTTTCTCCTTCTGCTTCAGATTCTGCTTCTGCTTCTTCGGCTTCTCCTGTTTCTTCTGCTTCTGCTTCTCCTGCTTCTTCTGGTTCTCCTGCTTCTCTTTCTGCTTCTCCTTCTGCTTCTTCTTCTCCTTCTGCTTCTGCTTCTGCTCTTCTCCTTCTTCTATTTCTTTTGCTTCTGTTTCTTCTTCTTCTTCTGTTTCTTCTGATTCTATTTCTGCTTCTCCTTCTTCTCCTTCTCTTTCTGCTTCTTCTGATTCTCCTGCTTCTCCTTCTTGTTCTCCTTCTGTTTCTGCTTCTCTTTCTGCTTCTGCTTCTCCTTCTGCTGCTCCTTCTCCTTCTCCTTCTTCTGCTTCTCCCACTACTTCTGCTTCTGCTTCTTTTGCTTATTCTTTTTCTTCTGCTTCTGCTTCTCCTCTTTCTGCTTCTTCTGCTTCTACTGCTTCTCCTTATACTTCTCCTTATGCTTCTCCTTATGCTTCTCCTTATGCTTCTTCTTCTTCTTCTTCGTCTTCTTCTCTTTCTTCTGCTTCTGCTTTCCTGCTTCTTCAGCTTTTCCTGCTTCTCTTTCTGCTTCTCATTCTGCTTCTGCTTCTCTTTCTGCTTCTCCTATTGCTTCTGCGGCTCTTCCTTCTCCTTTCTCCTACTTCTACTTCTCCTTCTGCTTCTGCTTCTTCTGCTTCTCCTGCTTCTCCTTCTGCATCTTCTTCTGCTTCTGCTTCTCTTTCTGCTGTATCATCTGCTTCTGTTTCTCCTTCTGCTTCTCTTTCTGCTTCTTCTGCTTCTCCTGATTCTCCTTCTGCTTCTCCTTCTGTTTCTCCTTCTCCTTCTCGTTCTTCTGCTTTTCCTTCTGCTTCTCCTTCTGCTTCTGCTGCAACTGCTACTGCTTGTGCTTCTTCTGTTTCTTCTGCTTCTCCTTCTGCTTATGATTCTCTTTCTGCTTCTGCTTCTGCTTCTACTTCAGCTTCTCATTCTGCTTCTCCAGATTCTCCTTCTTCTCCTTCTCCTGCTTCTCCTTCTGCTTCAGGTTCTGCTTCTGCTTCTTCGGATTCTTATGCTTCTGCTTCTCCTGCTTCTGCTTCTTCTGCTTCCCCTCTTTCTCTTTCTGCTTCTCCTTCTGTTTCTGCTCCTCCTTCTGCTTCTGCTTCTTGTCCTTCTCCTGTTTTCTGCTTCTGCTTCTCCTGCTTCTGCTTCTTCTGCTTTTCCTGCTTCTCTTTCTGCTTCTCCTTCTGCTCCTTCTCCTTCTTCTGTTTCTTCTTTTTCTGCTTCTCCCGCTTCTGCTTCTTCTGCTTCTCCTGCTTCTCGTTCTGCTTCTCTTCGTCGGCTTCTCTTTCTATTTCTGCTTCTGCTTCTTCTGATTCTGCTTCTTCTCCTTCTTCTTCTCCTTCTGCTTCTGTTTCTTCTGCTTCTCCTTCTGCATCTCCTTCTGCTTGTGCTTTTCCTTCTGCTTCTTCTTCTGCTTCTGCTTCTCCTTCTCCTTCTTCTGCTTCTCCTTCTGCTTCTCATTCTCCTTCTTCTGCTTCTCCGTCTGCTTCTGCTTCTTCTTCTTTTCCTGCTTCTCCTTCTGCTTCTCCTTCTGCTTCTCCTTCTGTTTCTCCTTCTTGTTCTTCTGCTATTCCTTCTGCTTCTCTTTCTGCTTCTGCATCTTCAGCTTCTTCTCCTACTGTTTCTGCTTCTTCTGTTTCTTCTGCTTCTCCTTCTGCTTTTGCTTCTCTTTCTGCTTCTGCTTCTCCTTCTGGTTCTCCTTCTTCTTCTCCAGATTCTTCTTCTTCTGCTTCTCCAGCTTCTCCTTCTGCTTCAGGTTCTCCTTTTGCTTCTTCGGCTTCTTCTGCTTCTATTTCTGCTTCTCCTTCTGTTTCTGCTTCTCTTTCTGCTTCTGCTTCTCTCCTTCTTCTATTTCTTCTGCTTCTGCTTCTCCTGCTTCTGCTTCTCCTGCTTCTCTTCTGTTTCTCTTTATGCTTCTCCTTCTGCTTCTCCTTCTTCTGCTTCTACTACTGCTTCTGCTTCTCCTTCTGCATCTTCTTCTGTTTCAATCTCTCCTTCTTCTGCTTTTCATTCTGCTTCTGCTTCTCCTGCTTCTGCTTCTTCTGCTTTTACTGCTTCTCCTTCTCCTTCTCTTTCTGCTTCTGCTTATCCTTCTGTTTCTCCTACTCCTAATCCTTCTCTTTCTCCTTCTCCTTCTTCTTCTTCTGCTTCTCTTGCTGCTTCTTCTTCTGCTTCTTCCTCTTTTTCTGTTTTTTCTTCTTCTGCTTCAGCTTCTGCTTCTTCTGCTTCTCCTTCTGCTTCTGCTTCTGCTCTTCTCCTTCTTCTGTTTATTCTGCTTCTGCTTCTCCTGCTTCTTCTTCTTCTGCTTCTCCTACTTCTCCTTCTGCTTCTCCGTCTCATTCTCCTTCTCCTTCAATTTCTCCTTCATGTGCTTCTCATTCTGCTTCTGCTTCTCCTGCTTCTGCTTCTTCTGTTTCTCCTTCTGCTTCTCCTTCTGCTTCTCTTTCTGCTTCTTATTCTGCTTCTGCTCCTCCTACTCCTAATCCTTCTCTTTCTCCTTCTTCTTCTTCTGCTTCTCGTCCTGCCTCTGCTTCTTCTGCTTGTTCTGTTTCTTCTGCTTCTGCTTTTCCAGCTTCTGCTGCTTCTGCTTCTCCTTCTGCTTCAGGTTCTCCTTCTGGTTCTTGGGCTTCTTCTGTTTCTTCTGCTTCTGCTTCTCCTGCTACTGCTTCTTCTGCTTCTCTTTCTGCTTCACCTTATGCTTCTGCTTCTCCTTCTGCTCCTTCTCCTTCTTCTGTTTCTTCTTCTTCTTCTTCTGATTCTCCCGCTTCTGCTTCTTCTGCTTCTCCTGCTTGTCCTTCTCCTTCTGCTTCTCCTTCTCCTTCTTCTGCTGCTCTTTCTGCTTCTGCTTCTGCTTCTTCTGATTCTTCATATTCTCCGTCTTCTTCTCCTTCTGTTTCTGCTTCTCTTTCTGCTTCTGCGTCTCCTTCTGTTTCACCTTCTGCTGCTCACTTCCCCTTCTTCTGCTTCTCGTCCTGCTTCTGC
>NW_012294950.1:0-5460 GCF_000151885.1 Dipodomys ordii
CAGAGCAGGACACAGCCGGACACAGCGAAACACAGCGTGACACAGTGTGTGACACAGCAGGGGACACAGCGGGACACAGCGGGGGACACAGAGGGACACAGCGGGGTACACAGCAGGGACAAAGCGGGACACAGCGGGGGACACAGTGAGGACAAAGCGGGACACAGCGGTGACAAGCGGGACACAGCTGGGGACACTGCGTAACAAGAGGGTCACAGCGGGGACACAGCAAGGACACAGCGGGGGACACAGCGGGACACAGCCGGACACAGCCGGGGACACAGCGGGACACAGCGAGAGACACAGCGGGGGACACAGCGCGACACAGCGGGGAACAAAGAGAGGACACAGCGGGACCCAGCGGGACACAACGTCGATAGAGCGGGGACACAGCGGGACACAGCGGTGACACAACGGGACTCAGCAGGGGACACTGCGGGACATAGAGGGACACAGCGGGAACACAGCAAGGACACAGCGGGGGACACAGCGGGACACAGGGGGACACAGCGGGGGACACAGCGAGGACACAGTGGGGGACACAGTGGGGGAAACAGCTGGACACAGCGGGGAACACAGCGAGGACACAGCGGGACACAGCGGGGGACACAGGGAGGACACAGCGGGACACAGCGAGGGACACAGCGAGGACACAGTGGGACACAGCGGCGACACAGAGGGTACTCAGCGGGGGACACATTGTGGGACAAAGTGGGACATCATGGGACACAGTGTTACACAGCGGGACACAGCGGCGACACTGCGGGACACAGCAGGGCAAAGCGGGGGCCACAGCGGGCCACAGCGGGCCACAGCGGGGCACACAGCGGGGGACAGTGGAGACAGAGAGTGGCCACAGCGAGACACAGCGGTGACACAGCTGGACACAGCGGGGTACACAGCGGGACACAGCGGGCACACAGCGGGGAAACTGCGGGGACAAAGGGGGACAAAGCGTGGGACACATAGGGACACAGCGGGGGACACAGCGGGGGACACAGCGGGACACAGTGGGACACAGCTGGGCACACAGGGGGGACCCAGCGGGACCCAGCGGGGAACACAGCGAGGACACAGCGGGACCCAGCGGTACACAGCGTCGATACAGCGGGGACACAGTGTTACACAGCGTGGTACACAGCTGTGAACACAACGGGACACAGTGGCGGCACAGCGGGACACAGCGGGACACAGTGGGACACAGCGGGGACAAAGCTTGAGACACAGCGGGGTACAGAGCGGGAGACAGCGGGGGACACAGTGAGAACACAGCGGGACAAAGCGCTGACACTGCGGGGGACACAGCGGGGGACACAGCCGGACACAGCGGGACACAGCGGGGGAAACAGGGGGGACCCAGCGGGACCCAGCGCGGGACACAGCGTGGACACATTGGGACACAGCGGGACACAGCGGGGGACACAGCAGTACACAGCGGGACACAGCGGGTCACAGCGAGGGACACAGAGGGGTACATAGCGGGACACAGTGGGGAACACAGGGAGGTCACAGCGGGACCCAGCGGGAGACAGCGTCGATACAGCGGGGACACAGCGGGACACAGTGGGGTACACAGCTGGGGACACAACGGAACACAGCGGGGAACACAGCGATTACACAGCAGAACACAGCGTGGGAAACAGCAAGGACACAGCGGGACACAGCGAGACACAGAGGGACACAGTGGGGACACAGCAGTAGACACAGTGAGACACAGCGGGGGACACAGCGGGACACAGCGGGGAACACAGCGAGGACACAGCGGGGACACAGCGGGGACACTGCTGGGAACATAGTGGGACACAGCAGGGGACACAGCGAGGACACAGCGGGACACAGTGGGACACAGCGTGGGACAAAGCGGGAGACAGCAGGGGACACAGCGGGACACAGCGGGACACAGCTTGGGACACAGCGGTAACACAGCAGGACACAGCAGGGGACACAGAGAGGACACAGCGGGACACAGTGGGACACAGCGTGGGACAAAGCGGGAGACAGCAGGGGACACAGCGAGGACACAGCGGGACACAGCGGCGACACATAGAGGACTCAGCGGGGGACACAGTGGGGGACAGAGCGGGACACAGCGGGACACTGCGGGGCACAGCAGGGGACACAGCGGGACACATCGGGGGACCCAGCGGGACACAGCGGGACACTGCGGGGCACAGCGGGGGACACAGCGGGACACAGCGGGGGAAACAGGGAGGACACAGCTTAACACAGCATGGGACAAAGCGAGGACACAGCGGGACACAGCGAGACACAGCGGGACCCAGCGGGGACCCAGCAGTGGACACAGCGGGACACAGCGGGGGACAAAGCAGGACACCAAGGAACACAGCAGGACACAGCGTGATACAGCTGTGAACCTGCGGGGACACAGCGGGACACAGCGGGGAACACAGCGGGACCCAGCGGGACACAGCGGGGGACACAGCGGGACACAGCGTCTATAGAGAGGGGACACAGAGGGACACAGTGGTGACACAGCGGGACACAGCAGGACCCAGCGGGGAAACAGGGAGGACACAGTGGGACACAGCGAGTACACAGCGGGACACAGCGGGACAATGCGGGGCACAGCGGGGGACACAGCGGGACAAAGCGGGGGACACAGGGAGGACACAGCAGAACACAGCATGGGACAATGCGAGGACACAGCGGGAAACAGCGAGACACAGCGGGACCCAGCGGGGACCCAGCAGTGGACACAGCGGGACACAGCGGGGGACAAAGCAGGACACCACGGAACACAGCAGGACACAGCGTGAAACAGCGGTGAACCTGCGGGGACACAGCGGTACACAGCGGGGGACACAGCGGGACCCAGCGGGACACAGCGGGGGACACAGCCGGACACAGCAGGGACACAGCGGGGACACAGCGAGACACAGAGGGACACAGTGGGGACACAGCAGTAGACACAGCGGGACACAGCGGGGGACACAGCAAGACACAGTGGGGAACACAGCGAGGACACAGCGGGGACACAGCGGGGACACAGCGGGACCCAGCAGGACACAGCGGGGCACACAGCGGGACACAGCGGGAACACAGCAGGACACAGCGGGAGACACAGCGAGGACACAGCGGGACACAGCGGGACACAGCGTGGGACAAAGCCGGAGATAGCAGGGGACACAGCAAGGACACAGCGGGTCACAGCGGCGACACATAGAGGACTCAGCGGGGGACACAGTGGGGAACAGAGCGGGACACAGCGGGACCCAGCGGGGACAAAGCGTGAGACACAGTGGTGGACAGAGCGGGAGACAGAGGAGGCGGACACAGCGAGGACACAGCGGGACACAGCGGGGACACAGAGGTGGCTCAGGGGGGCCACAGCGTGGGACAAAGCGGGACACCACGGAACACAGCGGGACACAGCGTGAAACAGCGGTGAACCTGCGGGGACACAGCGGGACACAGCGGGGGACACCGTGGGACACAGCGAGGACACAGCGGGGACACTGCAGGACCCAGCAGGACACAGCGGGACACAGCAGGACACAGCGGGGGACACAGCGGGACACAGCGGGGGACACAGCGGGACACAGCGGGGACACAGAGGGGACTCAGCATGGGACATAGCGGGGGACAAATCGGGACACCACAGGACACAGTGGGACACAGCGGGACACGGCGGGGACACTGCGGGGACACAGCGGGACAAAGCGGGGGACCCAGCGGGACCCAGCGGGACACAGCAGGACCCAGCGGGGAAACAGCGGGGACACAGTGGGACACAGCGAGGACACAGCGGGACACAGCGGGACACTGCGGGGCACAGTGGGGGACACAGCGGGACACAGCAGGGGACACAGGGAGGACACAGCGGAACACAGCATGGGACAAAGCAAGGACACAGCGTGAAACAGCGAGACACAGCGGGACCCAGCGGGGACCCAGCAGTGGACACAGCGGGACACAGCGGGGGACAAGCGGGACACCACGGAACACAGCAGGACACAGCGTGAAACAGCGGTGAACCTGCGGGGACACAGCGGAACACAGCGGGGGACACAGCGGGACACAACGGGACACAGCGGGGGACACAGCTGGCCACAGCAGGGCCACAGCAGGGACCCAGCGGGACACAGCAGAACACAGCGGGGGACACAGAGGGACACAGCGGGGTACACAGCAGGCACAAAGCGGGACACAGCGGGGGACACAGCGAGGAAAAAGCGGGACACAGCGGTGACACAGCGGGACACAGCTGGGGACACTGCGGGACACAGCGGGACACAGCGGGGACACAGCAAGGACACAGCGGGTGACACAGCGGGACACAGCCGGACACAGCCGGGGACACAGCGGGACACAGCGAGAGACACAGCGGGGGACACAGCGGGATACAGCGGGGAACAAAGAGAGGACACAGCGGGACCCAGCGGGACACAGCGTCGATAGAGTGGGGACACAGTGGGACACAGCGGTGAAACAACCGGACTCAGCGGGGGACCCTGTGGGACCCAGCGGGACCCAGCGGGGACACAGCAAGGACACAGCGAGGGACACAGCGGGACACAGCGGGGGACACAGCAAGGGACACAGTGGGAGACACAGCGGGACACAGTGGGGTACACAGCTGTTGACACAACGGGACACAGTGGGGGACACAGCGGGACACAGCGGGACACCGCGGGGCACAGCAGGGACAAAACGGGAGACACAGTGGGGAACAGAGCAGGACACAGCGGGGGACACAGTGGGGACACAGCGAGACTCAGCCGGGGACACAGCGGGGGACAAAGCGGGACACCACGGGACACAGTGGGACACAGCGGGACACAGCGGGGTCACTGCGGGACACAGTGGGGGACAAAGCGGGACACAGCGGGGACGCAGCGGGACACAGCGGGACACAGCGGGACACGGCGGGGGACACAGCGGGACACAGAGGGGGACACAGCGAGGACACAGCGGGACACAGAGGGACACAGAGGGGGACAGAGCGAGGACACAGTGGGGGACAAAGTGGGGGAAACAGCTGGACATAGCGGGGAACACAGCGAGGACACATCGGGACCCAGCGGGACACAGCGTCGATACATCGGAGACACAGCGTTACACAGCATGGTACAAAGCTGTGGACACAACGGGACACAGTGGGGGCACAGCGGGACACAGCGGGACGCAGTGGGACACAGCGGGACACAGCGGGACACAGCGGGGACAGAGCGGGACACAGTCGGACACAGCGGGACACAGCGGGGGACACAGCGGGAGACAAAGAGGGACACCACGGAACACAGCGGGACACAGCAGGAAACAGCAGTGACACTGCGGGGACACAGTGGACACAGCGGGGGACACAGCGGGACACAGAGGGGGACAGAGTGGGACACAGTGTGGGACACAGCTGGACACAGCACGGGAAACAGTGGGGGACACAGCGGTACACAGCGGGACACAGCAAGGACACAGCGGGACAGAGCGGGACACTGCAGT